>NW_015150981.1:115152-117227 GCF_000732505.1 Cyprinodon variegatus | reverse complement strand
TATTCTGAGTATAGAGCAGTTACCCTGTGTCAACAAGATGTAAGTGCAAACTTTAGAAGCCCTCATCAATAGAACACAAATAGTAAACAAAAAGGCAGTACTGTTTCTGCTGCAAAATAAGATGATATAGATATAGAGAGCAGTAAATGAATTAAAGGGATTGTATGGAGGAATAAAGTTTTATGCTTATCACTGGGCAGCACGGTGGTAAAGTTTGCTGCACTGCTGGTATGCAGCAAGGTTCTGGGTTCTATTCCCACCCCTACGTGGAGTTTGATTATTATTTTTTTCTCTCCCTCCCTTTGAAATACCTGTTAAAGTTGTATTTGCAAACATAGAACATGAAAACATGGTTAATCAAAATACTGAAGCTATAAAGCATTAAACAGTAAAATAATATTTTAATTCTGTAAAGAAGTGGTGAATGTGATGCCACCTATGCTTCCAATTATACCTGGAGACCCAAAGATATATAAATAGATATTGCCTAAAACCTCAAAGTATGATACCAAATAAATTATTGTTTCACTGATTTGGAAAATTCCTTTTATTAATCTTATGGATTTGTTAAATGGGAACATCAGAGAACTGTGTGTGTCTGTGTGTGAGGGGTAACTTGATAATTGTAAGATGCTAAATTCCAATCTCAATCTCTTTTCTGTGTGCAGATTCCATTTACAAATATATTTGGACAAACCCTAAACTATTCAATGATTTTAAAAAAAGAAAAGAAGACTTCATTCTACAGCCTCTTCAACCCGTGTGGATGAAACACTGAATCCCACATGTGTGGAAGGGAAACTCTGAGATGATGGGGATGGGAAGACTGACATGATTTTTCAGATCAATAATAATGATATAATATTGGTTCTTCGGCCTAGTATGTAAAAAGGGCTTGAAATAGATGCTGGTCTTATGTTTGAAACCGACATTAGAGCTGTTGAAAAATCCAGCTTTTTCCACCTGAGGCAGCTATCAAAAGTAAAGCCTATCCTTTCACATCAATATTTTGAAACAGTAATCCATGCATTTGTAACCACTTTCTAAATGGCCTTGTCACAAACAACATGCCTGAGCTGCTACATCCCTACACACACTTTCCTTAGTTCAGCTGACCAGTTGTTACTGAAGGTGCCAAAGACAAAGCACAAGCTCAGAGGGGACTGTAATTTTTCTGTTGCAGCTCAGAAGATGTCATCTTCATTTATGATTTTAAATCTCTTAAGATTCATTTCCTTTCTTTGGCTTTTGACACAATCTAAGATGTTGCCTTTGTCTTACTGTTTTCTTTATTTATTTTACTACATTTATGTGCATATATTATACACTTTATGTATTCCTTTATAATTGATCAATTGTATCTTATGATTAAAGCACTTTGGTCATGTTGGGTGTTTGTACTACTATATAAATACATTTAGGATGGTATGGACTCCTCTCTACAAAAGAGAATGGTAACACCCTGTAGGAATTGTGATTGATTTGATGGGTATTCGAGCTGAGTGGTAATAGTTTAGCTGTAATTCACTGACAGTTTGCCTTTAGCATGAAAATCAAGTGAAACTCATAGACATTGTTCTTTTTGCAGTAAAGGACATACCATTTCTGACACCTTTCTTGTGTCTCATGAAAACACTTGTGACAGCGGAGCAGGTTTCCTTCTGCTACCAAACAGAGTTTGTTCAAGGAGTAACTTGCTGATGCATGTGACACAAGATAGGGTATCCGTCTTTCTGAAACCAGAAATCCTGTTGCAGGGATTTACTCCCAAAATTTTTATGTTTTAATGGGAAAAACAATGTGCACAATAATTAATTCAAACTAGGCACAAAATCCATAATATATAATTAGACCATTATAGGCAATATGTTCAGGATCCCTGTGTTAAACTTACAAACAATCAGAACATGTCATTTTAATTCCAGCTGTGCTACGAATGATTTGGGTTATCTGAAAATAAAAAGTTGCACATTATTTTATATTTCCTGTGTTTATTTGAACAGTTAAAACCTACAGAACAGAATTCAGGGTGAGCATCAAATTTGCAAATACCAGGAGCTATGTTTTCTACAGAT
>NW_015150981.1:106247-114933 GCF_000732505.1 Cyprinodon variegatus | reverse complement strand
GACTCCTATAACGAGCTCGCTAAGATGTGATAATAATCTACAGGGGATAAAGGTGAGGTATGTCATTGCCTCTCAAATCTGAGGGCATCGAAACCGCTTTCCAAGCTTTGATTAGCAGGCCCATATTCTAACTGTCTCCTGCTTCTCTTTTGTTTTCATTCTAACTAACAAAGTTGCAGCAGGGCCTAATGGCTGGAACACTCTTTCTATTATCACCTCATTCACAGCTGGAGCCACAAACCATGTTGATGACCGCGGCTGGAAGGAATCTGCAGGCTGCTTCACATGACTGAGCAAAGCTAATGAGTTAGAAAATCCTACAACCAGGGTTTAAGGGTTCACTGTTGGAATGAGGGGAAACAGGTACTTCAGACATCCACACGTGCAAGGGTGAGAAGGGTTTCATTGAGAGCATTTTGCAAACTGTCAAACACTGAGCTTGAGAGTTGAAGCACTTTATAGACTTCAAGGAGAAGAAAGCGTAGGAGGTAGAGTATGTGATTGGTTGAAGGGATTTACTGCTTTGATCTCTAAACCATGACAGTACAAAGGACTTCAACTCTTATCCATGTGCACTCTGTTTATCAACCAGTTATCTGTCCCCCATCAAGTTGTCCTCAAGGTTTGAAATGTTCCCTTTTCCCAGTTCCCATTACATATGCTTCATTAAAAACCAGACCTAAAGCAAGTCAACACCACTACAGATACAAAATATACAGAAAGCTACTTTATTTTGCTGAACACAGTAAAAACTAAAGAAAACTGGTTTGAGGTCTGAGGCTGAGATCATTATTTTTGACATTGTGAGAATCCTTGGCACAGTTGTTAGCACTGTTGTTCTCTCTGTATTCCGTCCCAGTTACACATTCTAGCCAGTGTCTCAATGTGTTGGGTTTGTGTTCTCCATTCAGGTGGTCTGTTGTCTCTGGATACTCTGGCTTCCTCCCAGTTCTATAGGCTTTCCCAATCAGAGACTACTCCTACCCACTACTCACTCCATTTGTGTATGCCTGCAGAGGGTTGGCCATGTTAAGTCTCATGTGTGACCAATTACATATGAGTGTGAGTAGCTTACAAGGCCCTTCACATAGAGCGAGGATCAGAACCAAATTGTTGTCTGCATGAAGGATGGGACTTAAAAATGTAAGTTTGACATATGCCTTGGACACATTTTCTAAGTAAAGACACAAATCACCAAAAAAATCAGATTTCACATGGTATATTTTTTTTTTTTTTTTTACAATTTATCACACTTTTTTTTAAATACAGCTATAACTGAAAACTCACAAAAATATTAAACATTTTCTAAGTCTATTAAAGTAGCCTTTATACAATCATTTATTATTGTAGGGTAAAAAGGTTAAACTCAACAGTACACATGGATTCTGTTGATGCAGCAGTATTAACACACATAAGCTGTGTGTAAATTCTTTGCTTCTTGTCAATCTTAAAGGTATAATCAAGGATTTTTATGAATGTTTTTAAAAAAAAACACTTTCTCCAATTTAGAAAAAATTGCACATGCACAGCCATTGTCCTTCACAATTAGGAGAACCACTTATTTTGATGATCCACCTGGAAAAAGAACATCCTCCACTATACCTTTAATCGCTCGTTCTCAGTTGCTGCCAGAGTTTGGACTGCTACCATGTTAACGACACCTTTTTCTTCCAGTAGCAAAGAAAGGCCATCTCAAAAGCAGAGAGTCTAGTTCAATTCAATTCAGCGCCAATTCATAACACGTCATCTTAAGGCATTTACACTTCAAGCAGACCATACAGTCAAATTGATTCAAAGTTTTCAATCAAAGGAAAACCAGTCAATTGCATCAACTCATTGATTCAAAGGCAGTCCCTCACACCAAGCATGCTTATAGCGACAGTGCAGAGGAAAAACTACCTTTTAACAGAAAGAAACCTGCAGCAGAACCAGACTCAGTGTGAGCTCCATCCAACACAAAAGTGTTGATGGCAGCAGCACAGCTGATATTTCTCTCCAGGATGGTGTCACAGCCAAATAGGAACAAACCAGATGAAGCAACTATGAGAAAAAGCAGAGAGAGCATAACATTAGAGATTGGACTAACAAAGTTTGCAGAGTGGGAGAATAGAGATAGAATAAAGCGGAATGATGAAAAAGGGGGTCCCTATGTCCTCAAGCAGTCTAATCCTAGAGCAGCACAATTATAGATAGCTCAAGATAACCAGAACCTCTCTAACGAAGTATAAGCTTTATCAAAAAGGAAAGTTTTAGGCCTGTTATCTATGTAATGGGCTGGCTTCATCTGTATTTACAGGCAGATAAAGCTGAGTATCATCAGCATAACAGTGGAAATTAATATCCCATGCTGTCTGATAATTAGTCATACCCCCTAATGCCATCAAGGGGATGCAATTCAGCTTTGAGGGTGCTTCAAGCAAGTGTAGTGAGTCCTGTTTGTCTCTATGTCGCCACTATTAACCTTTCCAGTATGTATCTATCCAATTGATTGCTGAAGATGTTTATCAGCCTGCTCCCCATCCTAAAGAAAACACAACATCTCAAAAAGAAGGGTGATACTGATCATGCATTTTATAAATCTTTTATACAACATAAAAAGTGGGACAAAACAATATTGTTTCGTCAAAGACAGGTGAGATGGAACCCGAGGGTGAGACTGATTGGTCACAAGGGAAACAAAGTGGGGTCTAAGGGTCAGATCAAAGACCCTCCTTCATAAAGACGAAAACACCCATGCCCCAGGCTAATCTTGATCTCACCTGCCCAGTCTGTCTAGTCCTTCAGATTAATGTTGACCTCAACATCGTTATCATATGAGGCTCATAACTTTTGTCAGAGTAAGTTTCAATTTAGGTCAAATTTTCGCATGCCCAAGCAGCTAGCTGCTCTATTTTATCTCCACAACCGTTTATCTTATCGCAAGTATTCATGCATTCCTATTTTTTTTTTTTTTTTTTTTGCTGAATCTTATAAAATATTATTAATTTAATCAAAGTAATGTTTTAAACCTGCGAAATGCTAGATGTATGTTTTTTTTGTCCATAGCTGAAAAGTCCAGGCTGCAGCAATTAAACTCTTGAAAGTTTATTTTTATGGGTTTATGCCTGTACACCCCAGTTTCAATGTCACCCTAAGCAACTGTCAAAAAGTGCAATTTGATTTCCCCTCTACTCAGAAAGACAATGATTTTGCCTGGACTCATTGGTTGCATTTTAAATACAAAAATAACCAATTATGTCTTGTAACTTTCAACAAAGACACCAGCTTTAACAGTGTTGTGCAGCCCAACATCAGTAATGGGGAAAGTAACAAAAAAGTACTGTATGTAACATAAACAAACCACAAACCCAGTCTGACAAGATATTTTTCTGTCAGCACTTGATAATAAATTCTTGTCTTTTGTTTGGAGACGTAACTAGCAGAGAGATCCTAATGGATCTATTTAAATAATGCAGTTGAAAAGTATCTGTTACTGGCTCCGGCTCAAAGCATTCTTCTGTGACATATGCAGGACATGCAGACATGGAGGACTTTCCATGCAGTGAACTGAGAACTTTGCAGAATTCTTTTTTTCTCCCTTTTACATCTTGTCTGGAAATCTTTTTAAAGATTGCTGTATATAATCACATGTAACTATAGGTGTCACTGAAATTGCGATAGTTTGTCATAAAAAAGCAAGACATTGATGTATTTTTTGATTGTTTTTGAGGAATTGTTTCTGCAAATGTTACAATGTATAATCATCTATTCCAGAAAATGTTGGAAACCTCAAAGGCCAAATACATATTATCTGAAAAATTTTAAGGTGTAAAAAAAAAGCTACAGTATAAAACAGAAAAAGAACATTTTGAGTCACAAAGCTTGATATTTACTCTCATATAAGGATGATAACTAACCATCACCATAAATGCTATTTCTGAGATGCCTTAAAGCTGAGTTATTAACGCACAATGTTATAAATAATAAACAGAAAAGGTTTTCTTGATAAGACCTTTTAGATGGATATGTAAAATGGATGTGTGGCTTTTTATTAGCGGCACTGATCCAAACATCATTTTCACAGGAAATATTAGTAAGCTCCATGGAAGTAAACTGGAGAGCCGGCCAGACTTTTCCTAACTCTCCATAAATGGTCTAAGTATTGCAACAGATTTTATTTCAAGCTTATGAAATAACTGGAAACTTAGATAGAAGTAACGAAGAGACACATACATGAGAGGAGGACACAAACAGTTCGAGTCATAAATACAAAAGACTACTCTCAGAATAAAGGAATGGTTGTTTGTTAGAATTACTGTAAGTTCCTCACATCTGAAAATGTGCGCCTTTACCACAGTTTAAAGTTTTTTAATGCATTCCAAATCAGTAAAAAGAATAAAAATCTGTTAATATTCACAAAGTATGATGCTTAAGGAATAACATAATAAGGGATTTGAAAGAAAGAAAGCTACTATTTTAAGTCATCTGACAGGGCAACATAAAGTTACAGAAAGGTGCTGAGCACAAGGGCATGGCATGCGGGCCACCCAAAAACATAACAGCCAGTCAGCCTGCAGATTAACACAGTAGTTAATGACTGCTTAACAAAAACTGTAATTCGAAGAACCACAATTCTGCAAGAGTTTAGGCAGAGGTGGCAATTTTTGCTCCAGTACTCCTGCTCTGATATGTTTGGCCTTAAGCCAGCAGCCCAGTATCCTCCAACAGGCTTCTCACCAGCCAACATTATATCAGGAAGCTATTTAGCAATTCTGGAACTTAGTTGATGTTTTAATAATGAGTTTTGCTCTGCTCCAGTTAATCTGGACATAAAGAAATAAAATAATTACCATGAAGTTAAAGCCTGAATGAAACTAAAAGGTTTTAGATTATGACTTTATCCCGTCAATCATCATTCAAGGAAAAAGCAAAGCCAAGAGATGAAAGATGAAAAAATATTTTTGTGAATCATCTTTATTGCCATTATACAAACACAAGAATGTGCATAACAAAATCTCATTTGGGGCATAGTGGCTTACACAGCATAGAGGATTAAAAATAATAAGCAAATGTTTTTGTTTGTTTTTACTCCTTATGTTGTCAGAACAGGAGCAATAAAGTGAAAATAGTTAAATAGTAGAAGAGAGAGTCTGAAAGAAATTGGTGGCTTTAACAACCCCAGGTAAGAAGCTGTCTTTGAGTCTGTTTCTTCATTCTGTGATGTTTCTGTAGCACTTCTCTTGGTGTAGCAGTACAAACACGCCTTGGTAAGGGTGTTAGGGGTCAGTAGCGCGTAACCGAGTCAAGATCTGGAAGACAACATCCCTCAATACACTGCACTGTTTTGTCTACTCGGGCAAAGTCATTATTTTACCAGTAATGGGCAGGTCTCATCGCACACTGTTGCACTTGGTTTACAACGTTAACAAGGGTTTAGTGCAGCTGATGTGTTAAAGAATTTCTATATTTATAACACACTTTAAAAAACAAAGTACTGTGCATGTTCATAAGAACTAAAAGGAAGGTAAAAAATTTTTTTTTAAGTAATTAACCATACAAGGTTGAAAGTATGATCAATAGAATTAGAAATAAAAAAATTGCTGCTGTCTGGAATTTAAAGCTGCTAAAGTTGTCAAATGAGAATCCAAATCATTTAAAAATCTAAAAGACCCTCTCTGCTGGTCTCAAACTGAGTCCTGGTAACAACTACTGTACTAGCTTTTGTCCCACAGATCTACTATAGATAAGTGACTGTAAACACTCTGTGAGATGCATTGATGACATACCATTTACTGTAGACACTTGAAAACTAAAAAAGCATTATATTTATTTTAAAAACATTTTTAAAGGAAATAAGCAGCCAATAGAAGAAATTTTAATTTTTGGGTGATGTATTCATATAGTGGGGAGTAGCGGCCTAGTGGTTAGGGCATTGTGCTTGGAATCCAGAGGATCTGAGTTCAAGCCTCACTTTGACGGACTGCCATTCTGGGTTCCTGAGCAAGATCCCTAACCCTAGGCTGCTCCTCAGGCGCCGCACAATGGCAGCCCACTGCTCCCCAAAGGGATAGGTTAAATACAGGTACATTTATCCAAATTGAGATCAATAACAGGCAATTATTATTATTATTATTATATTATCTTAAAGCCATCTCAGATTATAATACAGCAGCTATATAGGTAATTGAATAATCTGAGAAGTGACTTTTCAGTCACTGCGATATGGCTTAAACATGACTGAAACTTCTAAAAAATTCAGGAAGCTGCAAATATTTGTGTAGCAGATCATAAAATCAGCTTGAAAAAAAGAATTTGGAACTTGGCCTAAAGTTTAAGAGGACTCTAGGATCCAAATTATTCTTCCTAAGACGCGTTTGACCCCACAGGGCTTCCTAAGAACATATTTTTCAATGGAGCGAGGTTTCAGAGGAAGGAGACCATAGAGAAAATCAAAGCCTCAGGAAGGGTAAGGGGTTGAATGGGCTTTGTGTGTGTTTAGTCCATATACGTGCACACTGCAGGATACCATGGAACACGTGATGAGGATGATGACCCCTAACTACCACCCCAGTCACCTGCTGATTGTCCTTTTGACCCGATTTCTCACACCTTCTCCCAATCCTAAATCGCCTTTTCCCTAAGTCTTCTTTTTTTTTCCCCTGTCCTTTCTGAAATTTTCTTCTCTTAGCCACATCGCTCGGATACTGTTCTGGCCTCCAGCCACGAGCCCTAACAAGCCACGATGCAAAACAGTGGCTGGAGTTGGTGTAAGAAGCCAAGGAATGCCACCTCTCCGGTTTAAAATTGCATGGAGCTGTATTAGGTGACCAGCATAAATGCAATGCTGGAGTCTATGTGTAGTCTTGTGTGTCTGGAGGGTACAAAAACAGGAGGCTAAGGAATGAAATGCAGTGAATGAAAAGAGGGGGGAAAGTTGCCAAACGGAAATACTCTAAAGCAATAGAAAGTTAGCTAAGGCAAAGTGTGCAGAAATAAGAATAATAAAAGTATTCAAATATTTTAAATTGCCTATTTTAACAGAAATGTCTTGTTATCATGAGTCTCAATTTTGCTCTCTTCTGCAAAGAAAGAAAACAATATGCACTGAATATAGATAATAGATTCTTGCCCCTGTATGTTATCCTATAACCTACAATTCTGCTTCATGTGAAAGGTCATTAGCCCAAACCAGATGTACTGTAGCTGCTACTTTAACTGTATTTAATCTTTTAGCAATTTTAAAATACTGATTTCTTGGTGGAATTAAGGTCATAGGAATGAAAATATTTAAATTGATTCCCAAAATGCCTAATTCTAAAGGTACAGGTTGCTGCAAATGAAGCTATGCCGATAAAAGGAAACATCTGGGTTTTATGAGTACATCAGCAAACCACTTTTTATCTTCCAAGTGATTTTTGGCAAGATGGCTTTAATTATGCAGCCCATAAACAGGGTCACAATGATAAACTTTAAGAATAAGCTAATAAAATTAGGAATATTTGCAATGACGGAATCAAACGTCTTAAACAACAGGGGTCTGGTTATTGAATGCTTAACCCACATTATTAACAGCTTATCCAAGTATGTCTCTTCGCCAATTTAGACATCTAAACTTTCCTCTCATCCATAAAGGGTCAAAGCTTTAAAATCAGTCAAATACTGAAATACTCAGCCCAAAATCTGTTTATAATAACTCTTAGAAAGTCTATTTATTTTTCTTTGTTAAGCTCACCCTAAAACACAATACAAATATGGGTTGGGGAGCAGAGTTGTGGTTTTGCCCATGAAAAAATTGGTAGATTCTCTCTGACAAAACCAGCTTTCAAAAGAAGTTGTATTATTGTATTTAGTGGGATCTCCCTATTTGAAAAAGCAGTCTAGTTACAAACCAAAAAGATTCTTTGGCTGCGTAATGTTAGGTTATGTCACTGCAATTTTGAGTCAATCCACCTAACCCTTATAAACAGGCCCACAGCAAGATGCATCCACATCTGTTTGGCAACTGATAAAATGTTCTAAGGTTTTAAAGCCTCACTTTGACTTCTTTAAGCGTTGTCCTCTTCATCCTAGATAAATAATGCAATCTGTTTCTCAGCTGAAAGGCATATAGTCAGTTGCAGATTTCAGTCAAAGATTAAGTTGGCAGGTTTTAAATTTACATCACTTTTTGTGATGCCATTACACTCGAATGTGACTACGGCAAGTTAGGCCTATATTAACTCTAGATCCTGCACAGACTGATAAAGTACTTTTTATAAAATTGTCTATGTAAACAAACCTCGTTGTCATTTGAAAAGACGGGTAAAGTGGATGTTGTGGAAGCTATTTTGTACCATTACAGCCTCCATATTGTTGGAGGAGAAAGTGGTTCATGTTGCTGCAGTCCACTGGCCATTAAATGTCGCTGAAATGTACTCTAGGTTTAGGTTTATAATATTGATGCAAGGATAATTTTTTTTCAGATCCAATTCAATACCGATACATGGGCTGACTGTATCAGCCGATATCTAATACCGATTAGAAATTACTGTTAAATTAATGAACTTTATACCTTATCACTGTGACATCATGCTTGACATGGTAAAAAAAAGAAAAAGGTAAGAAATTAATTAGACAGCTGGAGACAGGACCAGCACTCCTCGCGACCCCGCTTGGGATAAGCGTGACAGCAAATGGATGGATGGATGGATGGATGGATGGATGGATG
>NW_015150981.1:89638-106222 GCF_000732505.1 Cyprinodon variegatus | reverse complement strand
GGATGGATGGATGGATGGATGGATGGATGGATGGATGGATGGATGGATGGATGGATGGATGGATGGATGGATGGATGGATGGATGGATAAATCATCACTAGCTGCTTACTGTGCTCTGTGTGATGACATAATCAGTGTTGCTATCATAAAATTGAAGTTGTTTGATCGTTGTAACTGTATTACTGTATCAGTAAAAAATAGAAATTATTGGATCAGAATGCTGGATCAGCAACTCTGATTTCCGATCCAGCTGATTTGACAGCACTGGAGCCGATCTCTAGTTTATAGACAAGAAGAAACTTCAAATAAAGCACTACAGAGCCCAGCATTACAGATTTATTTAATTATGATTTATTTCAGAATTTGTAATCAGGTTTTACTCTTATTAAGAAAATCTCTGCTTGTACTGTAAGAATACCAAAAAAAGATTTGGGTCTCCAACAAGCGCAATGATACATGAGATGTAGATCTAGCATTTGGATGCTGCCCTTGGGTGGTAGCTTGGGTTTGGCATGGAGGTGTCAAAGGTGGAGTAGGGCTGCAGTTACTGTTTACACTAAGACAAGTTTGAGCCACGGATCATTGTCCCCTCCTGTTTGAACCCGCCCTCTTCTTCCATTATTAAGTTCCACTGAAAATGCCTAATGTTAATTCTGGTCATCTACTATTATTTATCAGTTCAAAAAACAACAACCAAAATAGTTTATTTCCAGGGTAATATACTCTAAAGGGTTTTGTAATTAATATTTATATAACAATTCGAGAAAATAATTCAACCAGCTCTTTGTTTTATTTATTGACTGAAAGTGTTTTGCATTTTTTCGTAGACTGATTTTAAAAATGCCCACAGGCCTTTTAGGGGAAGGGAAGTTGATTCAACCCCCTGAATTTTTTTACCTGGCTAAAACAAACCCTGAGGCTATAAATCCTTAAGCTTTCAGTGAAAAAGGAGATCTTTTTCTTCTTGGCATCGTGGTTGTGCTGCTCACTGACAACCTACCTATGTATATAATTGCTCAGGGGTGATACTGTAGCCTAAGAAGCCAGACTGATAGTGTGTAGGACTTAGATTTAGTTATACGAACACACATTATTTTATGGGAGTCCTCCAAGTAAATGGGTTTGGGGTAAGAAGAACCTTTTAAACTGATTGGTTGAAGTGACACCTGGATCCCGCCAACCAATAGTTTGTTTTAGCAAGTCACGTTAACAAAAGAAGTAGCAGCATACACCATGAGGAACCACAGCAACTTACGCGGATGCTCTTTCTGGTCTTCCTTCAAATTTTAATTGTGGCTTCTGACTAAACAGATGTGATAGCTGCATTGCACTGCCATGTTTATTTTGGTTTAGGAGCTGCTGCTGCTTCTAAACCCACACTCACATTTGTTTTATCTGAATGCACAATTGTTTGTTAATTGATGATATGAAGAATGGTTAGAGGGTTAGAAAGTGTGGCCCGTTTTAAACCATAATACTGCAATGTGATTGGGCATCTTTGGTTGGACTCTTACTATTGAAGCTGGGGTGGTACAAGATGGAGACATCTAGAAGATTTGTGAGATCAAAAACACCACATGCTTTGGTTCTGCAAAAGGCAGGTTTCACCTGGGACTGGCCACCTGTCTATCAACCAGACATACTAAAAGATAGATCCCAACCAACTTATCCCAACCTGGAAAGAACCTGTTCATGTACAGGGAGAATGTGTAAACTTCCAGTTTACGAGGAAGCCATGAATAAAGACCAGGACCTTTTTCTACAAGATAAGACTGCTCCAAGCTTTTTCAACATGCAGCCCTTGCAAATATTCTCACTTTTTACAATTATTTCTTCTTGAATATCATAGAGGATGTTTGAAAGGTCAGAGAGGAACAGAGGAGAATATCAGCCTCCAAGTCTTCAAGATAAATAAATTAAAGAATAAAATTAAAGTGATTGTTGAGAAAGGTGTAAACTAATTTTGACATGCATTTTTTTATTGACTAGCTTTTAAAAAGGTCCAAATTAAAACTCCTTTTGGATGGTGTTTATTTAGATGTGTGTCTAATTTTCAAAGTAGAGCAAACTTAATGGATTAAAGACAACGTTTGTTTTATCTGAATGTACAATTGTGTGTTAATTGATGATATTAAGAATGGTTAGAGGGTTAGAAAGTATGGCTCTTCAGCTTCGTGTGGAATTTCTCACATGCAAACCGAAGAAAAAAGGGTGCTGATGGAAGAGCCATTTGCAGCAGCAACTGGATTAGAGGCGTCATGGTGACTAATTTTCCAAGCGCCTGCATCTTTAAAGTATTCAAAAGACAATAAGGAAATGATCAAAGCTCTAAATGCATAAATCCTAAAATCAGTGTTTGCTTATTTAGAGGGATTAGATGAAGGTGGCAATGCATGAAGATGAATAACTTATATCCTGGACCTTGTCTCAAAAAATGCATTTCAACATGTATTACATAGTTTTCTCTGTATTTATTTTTCTCACTTTCTAAATGTCCAGGAGATCAATAAAAAAAGACTATTCCACTGACAGGTAAATTAAGTTTGAATGCTACTGAAGTGTGGTTTCACGTCACCATTTGGATTTGGAGCAATAAGCAAAAGCAGATTTAATTTAGTCCAAAAATTAAAAACTCACTGGAAAGCAATCCCTTACAGATTGTATTTGTGATACATAGAAAGTGTGGAAGAGAGCAGTTGTATTATGTTCTTTAGAGACGATTGTTGTGGGATTGTGTATCTTAAACATTGTGGTAGGTTTTTGAACTGTGCATGAGGGCAAAGCCTGGCACCTCTTAGTCTAGCTTAAGGAGGATCCTAAACACCTAAACATTGTTTGGCTTTCCTGAATACCTTCTAATTATCAAAAGGGCAGAGAGAAGAGATGTTTTAATCTTTAGAAAATAGCAGGGGGTCACGTCGAAAATTGAGGTTTTGATAAGTGTGAGTGCACTTACTGCAACACAGCACAAATATTAATCATACAGATGTTAAGTTATTTTTTGCAAAAGGTATGAGATGTCAATTAAGGACCTGAGTGAGAAGTTAGATGATATATAATATAGGACATGTTGAATTAACGACGCATAGTAAATTCGATGCGTTTGTATAACATTGCCGCCATCTGCTGGTTAAGACATGGTATTGCTTTTGTAAGCGCACATCTAAAAATATCCAAAATACTACTGGTGAAGGGCAGGGTCACATTTAAAACAAATCGGTATCAACTGCTGATTGTTTGACTTCCCAAATTCAGTGATCTTAGTTTCAAGTCCCGGACCACAAAGTCTATGAAGCTCCTTAAATGGCTCCCGTTTGTTTGTCTCTTTTTTTCCTTTGGAAAAGTAGTAAGTTAAAGTTGATAGAGAACAGCATAAAAATAAAATAAATAAATAATAACAATAATAATAATAAAAAATTAAATGATAGTTGACAAGGAAAAAGATGGACATTGAGAATCATATTTATAACACCGTCCTGATCTAAGCCATAACCCTTTAATTTTATTTTTGTATAACGCTCGTTGAGTTTAACTGGAAAATGCCCAGTTTCAATAGACCATTGATTTGACAAAAACAATAGGTTTCCCTGTCACATAACGTGTACCATGTATGTATTAGTCAGTTAAAACAAATGTATTTTTACGCAAAAAGAAAAAAAAAAGTTGCTATGTGTACGTTCATATCCAGAGTATAATAAAGGAAATCTAAAAATACAAAAATAGGAGATTTTTATTTATTTTAAAGGCACGGATAGGCTCTATGCACAGCTCCACTACTTCCTGAATTTAAGGCAGCTCCTTTGTTTCCTGTCTTTCATGATTGGATGCACTGATTAATCCAGGTGTGTATGACCTAAGTAACTGGCCAGACACACCTGGATTAATCAGTTCGTCCAGTAATGAAAGACAGGAAACAAAGGAGCTGCCTTAAATTCAGGAAGTAGTGGAGCTGTGCATAGAGCCCATTGAGCCTAAATGAAAGTGTGAAAAAATGCTCCTACAAGTATCCTAATCTCAGGGTTATTACTTTTTGCAGAGAAATCTACATAAAATAAAGAAATATCTTTTAAAAATATATGCACCATTTTTAAAAAATTAAGCACTATATTGCATAAAATTTATGTAACATATTTTGTTTGTTTTATACGTTCTCCTTAGAGCTTTACGACTGCTCCACGACAGTACCAAACCGCTTTACGATTGTTTTGGAAGCTCTTTCAAAATGGAGTAGCCCGTTAGCATCATCTTAAGCCAAGTATATTTTGGCCTGTTTTTCTCTTCGAATAGTTCAACAGGATATTCTTCGTTTAACATTTATAAAATTACAAAAATGACAGATGAGAAGAAATCGGGCTCTTTGGGCTTCTTCTCGAGTTATGACGATTTAAGCGACAGCAGCAGCGACTCGGACGAGGAACGAGATGGTCGAAAGAAGAAAGCGGGGAACGAGGCTCAGGACAGCGGGTCCGAACAAGCAGCGAAGCGGACAGCCGGTGGAGCTGCTTTACCGAAGCCTGATGAGCTTTTCCGCTCCGTGTCTAAACCCACTTTCTTATACAACCCACTGAACAAGGAGATAGACTGGGACAGTCTGACTGTCAAACCCCCTGAGGAGGTGAAGACTTATTGCATTAGAAATACAAGTCTGCTGTAAGCCTCTTTGATAAAAGCAAGAATAAACTGCACTGTTTGTTACAAGTTGTTTAAAAAATATATATTGTTTAATTTTAATTGTTTTGTAAAGAATACATTTAGATTGTGGCGTCAAAGCTGGAAGAAGCTCTGGTCAGATGAGGCCAAAATCACTTCCAGGAAAACTAGGGACTCTATTTCTCAGCATTTTTGGGGGCGTTTTATTTATTGACATGATTGGAAAATGAAGGAAACTGGAGCAGAAGACCGCCAAAATAAAGTGATACCATTAAACATGTGAAATGAGAGCCTTTAGTTATTTATTGAAACAATAAGAACATGCATCAAGATGTAGAAAAATGCTGTTCACAGAGCCTCTACACCAAAATTCACCAAGGAGCTATTTCCCTCACATCTTTTCTATTTTTTCCCCTACTTTCTGGCGAGTTTGTTGAAAATATTTATCTGATTATTTTTTCTCTATGCTTGGTCATTCATGCTAGATATTTTTTTTTCTTTCGAGAAAAACATAATATGAGGATAAAGTCACACAATTGAGAGAATTTAGTCGTAATGAACATTTGAGATATTATGAGTTAATTCTCATAATATTACGACTTTATTCTTGAAAACAAAAATAAAAAAAAATCTCTACCCTCGTCCTAATACTTCGTTTATTTTATTGTACAGAGGCATCCAATAACATAGAGGTATCAATTCATCTGTAGCTAATATTTCCACCTTGTATGCTTTCCTTTTTTTAATTTTAGCCTGCAAAAGAATTCAAACCGTGGAAGACAAATGCAGTCCCGCCTCCTGAGAGCTATGTTGCAGAACCTGAGAGGAAGAAGGGGCCTCCCCCAGGAATGGACATGGCAATAAAGTGGTCCAATGTTTACGAAGACAATGGCGAAGACGCCCCCAATGCTTATTCAGGCAAAGCCCGTTTCTTGCCTGCAGAGGAGCAGCCGTCTGACTCAGGTGAGTCCTGCAAGATAACCGTTGTTTCTGCTTTTTACTAACTGAAAGATTTTATTGCAACATCATTGTTTCTTGGTTGTACATGCTCTGAGATCAAACATAATTGTAATAATAAACAGCATTAGAAGATTTATTTTCCCTAATCTCTTCTACCACTCTGCCCTAAAAGACGAAGAGTCTCAAACGCCCTCGATATCAGCCAAGAAACGGCGAGTGGAGACGTTTCAGCAGAAGGAGAAGAGGAAGAGGGATTTGGGACAAGCCACCTCAGACAAGAACTTTGTTGAAGAGGAGAAAAGGATTCTCAGGCAAAAGGCAGAATGAAACACAATCAGATTAAGATTTAAGCTTTATCACCACAGGACATTGACACATGTCTTCATTTAGGACAAGAAGCAGTGTTCTTCAAAAACGTTGGCTCATTTGTATTTATCTGCTGTGAAGTGTCGTTTTCTAATAGAGTTGTCTTAGTTTTGTTTTCTGTTGTGTAATTTGGTTTTCTATTACTGAGGAGTATGTATGAAATTTTAAAATATCCAGAACAAACCCTACATTTTTGTTGAAGTTTAAATATTTTGAAATTTGTCATTGATTTACAAGAATATCCAGGCCTCTGAAAAACTTTTGGGTTAGTTAAATATGACAAATGATTCAAGACAGATGACATTTCTCAATTGGTAAATACGGTTAAAGAATAATCCCAAAAGTCTCAATTGTTTGGGTTTAAATTATATTTAAGTTGCTAACTGGTTGAACACAAAACCTGTTTTGTTTTTTAAGTCCTTATATGTAAATGAACTGTAATCTTTGACTGTATTGGCTTTATTCGTATCTAGCATTTCTATTTTTTTATATGTTCATATGACTTATTCATTGTGACTTTCCTTCAAACAAATGTTTGAAATGGAAAAATATTATTAAACCCCGGTTTCAAAACCTGATTGTGCTTTCTACATTTGGTCACTTAGGGGTCGTACTTGAGCAGCATTTATATCGTATCCTGTGTTTATGATGAGGTTGGCTCCCAAAATACAGTTGGAAAGATAAAAAAAAAAAAAAAAAAAAAAAACTTGGCTTCAGTTTTTTGATGCCAACAATTAGTTTTTGTGCGTGTGAAGCTATATAGGTGTAAAAAACTCTTGTATTTTTTTTCAATTTAGTTTTGTTTTCTATGTCATCTTGAAGAATCTTTACAGAGACAATTCAACCAGATCATACAGTCAGATTGGTCCAAAGAGTTCTATCTAAGAAAAACCAGATAATTGTGTAGTAGAAGTGGTACCCAGGTCAGCACCTTTAACATTCTCCAGAAAACAACTGGTGTTCGATCCCCTTGTTAGCCCAATGTAAGAATATATGAAGTTAATTGACTGGGTTGAATACCATGCCTGATCAATTATTCACATCCATTGTGACATCAGAACTACAAACTTATTTTTGTAGGATTTTATGGAGTAAACTATTATGATTATAATACAAAGCAAAATGGTAGAACATTTAGTTTCATTAAACATATTTTTTGAAACAAATCTGAAAATAGTGGTGGTCATTTCTAGTCAGCCCCTAATTCTTTAATATCGCTTCATAAAGTCCAGTGTAGCTGAGTGCCTTCAATACGCCAAGGTTTGTTAGAGACCAGTGCTGAACAGACAGCGTCATGAACACTAAGAGTCAGACATGAAACAGTGCAGAGGTTTGAAGGACAAATTTCACAGGTAAATATATATATATATATATATATATATATATATATATATATATATATATATAAAACTCTTCCTCACCCATTGCGGGCGGTCTCCCTTTTATCCTCCAAGCTCGGGTCCTCTACCAGAGGCCTTGAGCTTGAGGGTTCTGCACAGTATTTTTGTTGTTCGTAGAACTGCACTTTCTTGGACCAAGATGTCTGATGTATTTCCAGGGATTTGCTGTACTACTCCTAAGGTTTGGGGTTAACTGCCACGAGTGCCCCAATGACCACGGGCACCACTGATGCCTTGACCTTCCAGGTTTTCTCCAGTTTTTCATGTTCCTTTTTCCTGATGTTGCATTCACTTGGTATTGCTATGTCAACCACAACAGCTTTCCTCTGCTTTTTGTCCACCCCCACAATGTCCGGTTGGTTTGTTATTACCATTCAGTCGGTCTATCTGGAAGTTCCGCAGGATCTTGGCTCGGTCATTCTTGAAAATCTTTTGAGGTGTTTCCCACTTTGACCTGGGGTCCTGTTTCCCTGTCGCCATAACAGTTGTGTTTTGTACCTGGTCAATCTCAAGTTGTGAGAGCAGCTGGCGTTTATGGATGTTGGAATATTGAGCTACTAGTTGTTTTGCTCTGAGTGTGGACCGTGGGTATCAAAGTGACCATTTCTCCACCATCCTTCGCATGTACCCCCTCTGACAAGGGTTACTGGAGTAGTAGCATTCTAACAGAGCCCTGTTCTCGCATCTTGCTAATTTCCTTCTTGTTCCAGTAGCCTGTTTTTCACCAAGGTACTCTGGTTCCCCAGCACCTGATGCAGATCTTGTCTGGCCGGGCATGTCATTAATTCCTCTACCTCATCATTGTATGAGGCAGGCATTAGCATGAAGGGTCTTGGCAGCTTTGTTTTTTCCCCCCCAACAGGGATTTGAAGGGTAGCTTTTTAAGTCAGAATTTGAGCCAGTGTCTGGGTTTTAAAGATGTAACAAGTTTTGAATGTTCATGGGAAACTGAATGTTTTACATTCACTCAATCATTGTTCTCCACAAGCTTATGATTTTTTAGAAATCCCTGGTATAATTTGCAACAAAAAGTCAATTTAAATTGAAGATTGGTGAGTAAGGGAGTAGTTTCTGTTAATGATTTATTAGACATTAATGGTAATTTTATAACGTTTAACTAACCCAAATAAACATGACCTTAGATTTCCTGAATCACAATATAATAATATATGGAAAGCTATACCTCAGCCCTTAAATGCAACACATTAAGATCACTCTATTTAAAGTTCATCACATTTCTTAAGCTTCCATAATTTCTTCTGCTCCCCAGTGGATGACTTGTTCACTACTTTTTCTGGTAATTTTTTTAAGAAGAAGTTGCTTGTGAACAGAATACTTTCAAACATGCAAATTAGTTTGAAGCAGACCTGTTTTGGGATAAAGATCAGGTGCTGTTGAAGACATTGATCTTTTAATGCAGACTGCTTATTATTGAGTGTGCTCAGTTGTACCAATAAGAATAATATTTAGTGCAGCTATTTATTGTGGTCTGGATTTTAAAGGGGGGTCATTTTATTTTCTGTACTGTAAATGAATAATATTAGGTACTTGCAGCAAAGTTTTCACCCTTTATTCACTGACTTTTTTTTTTAACTAATGCTGTTCTACTTTCTACAACAAGGTTAAAACAAGTTGCTGAATAGAAGCAACCTTTGTTAGTACGGTATATGGAGACTGATTAATCTGACTTCTGAATATTCTTTATAATTCCCTGGAACTATTGATGCAAACAACATTGAGCATTCTTGGTAATAATCTTTATTGACATCAGGCTTTAGCAGCAGGTTTTGGTCAGTGCGTTGGGAGATATGCATGTCTTAAACGTGTTTTACAATATCATCCGTACCAAAGAAAAGCTTTATAAATATGAGAGATGTGAAATGCATTTTCTTTTACATGGGATGTTCCAAAAGGGAAATGAAAACATTTTGCATCAAACTATAAAAAAAATATTTTATTAAAAAATTAATAATAATTGCCATCATTTGTACTTAATCAGTCTTCAGGATTCTTACCAGTAGGCCATCAATTAAATGCAATTTATTTACTTTCTTTTTTGTGAAGCTTGGACGGCAAGACCCAAGAGGTACAACAGTAAGTGTGTCATATCATATCGTATCATACATATTTCATATCAAGGAAAACCAGCTGATCGTATTGAGGCATTGACTTGCAGGACACGCTTCTCCTGGACCAGAATGTGGTGACAGCTGATATTAACATGCATTGTATGATTGATTTTTCAGCACAAGCTTGCATGCAGGGATGGATAAATACCTTTTAATAGGAAGACACCCACAGCAGAACCAGGCTTAGTGTGAGTGTCCATTTGCTGAGGCTGACTGAGTTTTCCAGAAGCACTGATTTATTAATACTTCCTGGATTAGAAAAGGTAACGGTGAACTAGCTCCATGGGTAGCTCTGTCTATGAAAGAAACAGTTAAGCATCTCTGAGACAGTTTTTATGTCACTATTTTCCTCAAATGTCTCTTATGGAGATTGAATTCCTGATTTGATTGGCTCTTTGCTCTAAAAAACTGAGCGTACCAACTGAACGGACCAGCTATAGTGTTTCTTAAATTTCTGTAATTTTAAGAAAACCTTTTTGTATTTCCTGTATAAAATTGTGAGTTTATTGAAATTTTCCACTTTGTTTTTGTTCATGTTTTGCTTTTTCATCTTTGACCCTTTTGAACCCTGCAAGCAAAAAAAAACATTAATAAAAGGTTTTAATAAAAAAACTTTAAAGAAGTTCATATGTAAAATATGGCGTCTGAAGGAGACGACAGAGAATTGTCATAGAGGTGGCTAGGCAGGGTAAGCTGAAAACTGCCAAAAACAAGTTTAGGGTCAGTCTTCACTAATCAAACTGTACCAACTAGAAATTAAACAAGCAAAACATCTATATTTTCTAAATATAAATATTTTTATTGAGATATTGCTTATAAAGCTATGCACATTTTATACATCTATGCTGTCTAAATCAGTAATGAATCTGCATAATATTCACATTGAATGGGTTGAGCAGTGGTTCTTTATCTGTAGATACTCAGAACTTTCTCTTCTCCACCATAAAGCTGAAAACCTAGTTCTAAAAAGAGCATGAGTTTTATTATTATTATCTAATGTTAGTATATAGATGTAGTTAATTAATCAATTACCTTATTTTTTTTTTTTTTACAGTGTGTGGTTTATATAAGAACAACAGAAAAATCAAGTTAGGACATTTCACCTGAGTGTATCACTGCTGCCACCCTATGTTTTACAGGGGAACTGCTTGTTCTGCTCTACAGTATATCAAAATAGGTAAAGTTTTCCAAAGGCCAACCGTGCCCCCTTCTAGCTCCACCTCTGACAAGCATCAACTATTACCCACCCTCAGACCCTCCACCTGGATTAGATTTCTCTCAGTAAAATTCAAATAGGCTCTTTCAGGATCACAGGACAAAGAGCTGACAATGTCTCCTTCTCATGCCTGAGAGCCAATAGGCTCCCATCTTCACTCAGATCTTCAACGAGTCTTATGAGCTCCCTGAGCGTCTGTTATGCTTCAAAAGTTCCCCATTCATCTCTTTCACACCATCTTGCGATTAAATGACATCTATGGTAATAAAATCATTGAAGGAATTTTTGTTTAAGCATCTGTAGTTCATCTCAGGCCCCCTGCTGGATTCCCTCCCGTTTGCCTACCAAGCAGACAGAAGTCAACCTGGGACTACACTTCCTCCTATAACTTTGAACAGTCATGGAAGCAGCCAAGATCTTGTTTGTGGACTTCAGCTTTGCCTTCAACACCATCAATCCAGACACTGCCCAATAATAGATCACCCAGCTCACAGATTCTGTGGATCACCAGCTTCCTAACTAATTGGCAGCTGAGGGGCATCTCAGGTTGTATTCTCTTCCCATTCCACCTCTTTCCACAAAATGACTGGACTTCTGCGGTGGGAAGGAGGCTGACATGAGACTGTATTTTTTGCAACAACCTAAGAAGCTAACCTTCTATAGGAATTCTTATTCAGACTTTTCTTTTTATTGCCCTTTGTGGAAATAAAACTGAAGAGGTCCAAAGTCCAACAAACAATCAGATCTGTGGAGAGCATAATAGGGGATGATCTTCTCCCCAGTCTGGTAGAGGTCATGTCTGCACAACAGAGTAACATTAACAAAGACATATCCAGCACAGAGACAGTTTTTCCTCCAGAAAGTCTCTCTCCAACAAAACTTAGAATTCAGAATGTCCACGTTAACATCACTCACATTTGTACATTTGTAAATATTTATATATTTAAAAAACATATATTTTTATAATTTCTTTTGCATATTTATACTTCATCTGTCTTCATTAATGTAAATAAAGCAGATTCTGATAACTGTGTCTCTAGTCACAGTATCGAATTTTTATAGAGAGTCGTTCTGCTTCCTTACAGCTGCTTGTAACTAAAATCCACTGATTCTGCAGAGCCTCAAGTCTGGCCGAGGATCTCAGCGTTAGATGGTGTGAAGCTGACAGAAGCAGGCAGCTGAGTGATGATGTGTGCATTGCACATCAGCTGAATAAACACGCGGTTCTGCTTCATGATCTCAGGACAGAGCAGATCACTTTGAGGAGAAGGCGGGCAAATAGTGGTTGGGCTGTCGCATCTCCTGGATAGACTGAGCAAACGTCGGAACAGGGATCTCCTGAGGAGGATGTAGATCCAGGGGTCCAGGATGGGGTTCAACGAGGCGATCCGGATGGCTGTCAGATCTGCCTTTTGGTCATTCTGGAAGCGGTTGGCAAAAATGCGCACCTGAAAAAGCAGACGTAGACTTAGACAACTTTTTATTGTTATTTTGTATACACAGGGTGTATACACAGGGTGTATACAAAACGAAATTTTGTTTTGTACCGCTTTCATAACATTTTTATTTTATCAAGTGCAGCAGTGATTAAATGGCAACAAGTATGTGTAAATAATAATGCCTAAAAAGAGTTTGAAACAATAGCATTGTCCTTTATCCTACATAACATAATTTTTAAAGCATATACAATTTTAAAGGTTTAACAAGTTAATCTATTCGTGTGACCAGCCTCAAAAAGACATTTCTTAAGGCAGTAGTGATTAAAACCCAAATTATCACATGAATTTAGTCATTTAGCGAGAACCAGAGGAAAATTTGCTTCTACACATTTTGCTTCTAAGGAGCTAAATTTGAAGAAATAAGACTCAAAAGAAATTCTAATGATGCTATGCGCTGGAACAGAAATGGTTACTGATAGGTCCTTTGGATCTATTTCATTTATTTTCTTTAAAATGATGTTTTACTAATTATTTGAAAACAATAAGTTGAAAGCTTCAGTGTTCGTGAGATAGGATCCCAGTTTTCATCTGCTAAATGTTTTTTTTTTTTCAAAACAAATAAAAAATACTATAATAATTTTTACAGCTGAATTTATCAGTTTTTCTTAAGTTCTAATTCAGATTTTATAGAAAATTGTAATTTTAACTTAAATTAAGTTAAAAATATTTAAAATTCCTAAATTATGAATGTATATTGACCTTACAAAAATAGATTTTTTTATTAAACCTAATAGAATAGAAATTTCACTTCATGCAGCTCTCTTAATATATTTTATTCCCTCGCCCTGTTTTTTATTTCATGCTTTTCTGTGCCCCCATTAAAACACTCTTGCCCCCTGGTACATTTGGTCTAGAACCGCCACTGTTTCCATTAAGTTCAAAATTTCAGAATTAGCATTGAGGTTCAAACTTTATAGAGTGGTTTTACGTAGGATGGGTGAATGCAAAAACACGCCACACCTTTCAGAATTTATGAGCCAAAATGTCTGTTTTAATAATTCCTCACCACCAAGGGAGCCGAACAGGCCAGGACCACCGCGGAGGTCATCACCAGCACTGCGATCATCTGCGTCTCCGCCGCCGTGGACAGCGCCCTCCACCTCTGCCTGACGCTGGCTCTGCTGAAGTTCCGCTGCACGGTTCTGCGGCGCATCAGCAGCAGCGCTCCGCACACCGCCAGATTGAGCGCGATGGTCCCGAGGATGAGCAGCAGGCTCACGGCCCCGTACAGAACCGCATAGGCTGCAGCTACAGGCTCGGGGGTCTTCCAGTCAATAAAGCACCAGGTTTCGGGCGGCTGCAGCTTGCTCCTCGATATGCCCATCATGGGGAGGCAGCAGAATAAAATGTGACTGATGTAAATGAAGAGAAGGAACTTTTGCGCAAAGCGGCTGTCCACCCCCCACCGCTGGTATCTGTAGGGACAACAGATGGCCAGATACCGTTCTGCTGCCATGGTGCAAATGATGCTCAGTCCGGTCAAACCAAAAAACAGCAACAGAAAGGAGTCAAACTCGCAGACGCGGTGGTCGTGCAGCACATGGTGGTCCATGTAGTTGGCTATTGTGAGCGGGCTGGCCAAACAGGTCCCTAGAAGGTCCGTCACAGCCAGACCGCGCACCAACGAGAAGAAGGCGGAGGTCTTTTTCTGCTGTCGGGACACAGAAAGGACAAGTATCGCGATCAGATTCCCAATGGCCCCGCCAGCAAACATAAAGATTGGCAGAATGATTTCACTTGAGTTGTCCGGATCCTGGCTCAGCGACTCGTTGATAGGCACAGACCCGTGCGTAAAGTTCGACATCTCCACTGCCAAATAAGTCCGCCTCAAGCTGGCGTCTGTTATTTGCATTGGTCTGCTGGGGATCTGGGAGCGCATTTCCTCTTTATTGCAAAGGATGATAAGGAATCAGCAGGGGGATGTAGTGAGGCAAACCGAACCCCTCTGCTTTCCAGTAATCCACATGTTCTTTACTAATATTGGGGCGCACCGCTGTGGGCAGGGAGGGGAGGAGGTCCCTGATCTAGGGCGCAGATCCAACCAATGATGGATAGTATGGAGGTAGAAAAAAAGAGTGTCCTCAATCTTTCCCCTTAAACTTTCTGCCTGTGCTGGCGTCATCATGGACGTGTGGTATTTGCCGCAGTCACAGTGGGTCAAGTTTTCTGACTGATGAGTGAAGTACAGTAGAGAAGCAAGGGGCTTCATGGGACTTACTGACAGCAGAGAAAAACAACAACATTAACAGGGTTTATAAATACTTATTGTAACAACAATAAAAAAACACACTTGTTATATAATCATACACACATGTCGGCAATAGCAATATATTTCAAAGTATGCAGCCCCAAAGAAATCAGATTACCGTAATAAAACATTATGTACCCCTGCTATTACACCCCTTTCCTCAATACATTCCAAATTGTTCTAAACTTAGAGCAGCTGCAGGAACTGTTAAAACCAAGCAACAACCTTTAATACCTGTGCAAAGTGTTAAACTACTAGGTTAGACGTGATTTAGTGATCACATTTAGCATCTTATAGTGATTCAGAGATAGCTCTAGTTTAAACCAAAACAGTTTAAACTCGTGGAAAAACATCCGCTCCTTGAGCTTAGACAAACAAAATAGTCTCATTTTAGTGCATTTGGCTAAGTTTTAGTAATTTCTAGGTTGTTTTTTTTTTTATCTCCAAAGTTGTGCTTAAATGTTACGTATGCTTTATACGTGTGGCCCAAGTTCTTTTTAAAGAATAACTCATTCTACAAGTTTAATCTGTTTTAAACTTTCTCCTCGATGCTGCAGACTAACCAGCATTTTTTCCTTGTCGAGGCTGATAAGTCTCCCATGAAAAAAGCTGTGCTCCAAAAATTTGGTGCATAACTTTGTGTTGAAAAAAAAAAAAAAAAAAGCGACTGCCTCTGGACAGTTGTCAGGTACTACAGGGAACAGTGGGTACAGTGGGAACATAGGGGACGTCAGTGATTCTACTGCCATTACACATTCATTACAGCCTGACTTGTGTTTACATTGAGGAGCACCAAAAAGGGCTCTCTGTCTGCAGTCAATCTTAAAAGACCAAAACAACACCTCTCAGAGAGATGTGTTGCTGCTCTTCCTGTCAGCTGTGCAGCAAAAGAAGCTGGCAGACTGTAAACAGCAGAGTGAGACCAGGGCTGGGAAGCTCCAACCTGACTGGAATATTCTTCATTTCAAGGTGAATCATGGGACGTACAAACCCCCTCGTGTTAGTTTATAGTGTTATTTGATAGTTAAAGGTACAGTGTTCTCCTGCAGTGTTTAACTATGTCAAGCTATAATGGTGTGCTCCTGTATGACTTATAAGGCTCAAATAACATCCTACATTTATCCCTAAAAGGTCATTATCGAAATATGTTCCTGGTTGTTAACGTATCTGTACCCTGGTCTGAACAATCCAGCAGTATTCCCAAAACAAGTACAGGAACACATCTTAACGGTCAGAGAGAAAGTTTAAAGCAGGGTGATGCCAAGCTTTGAACATCTCAAAGAGCTCTGCTCAATGCTCTTATTCTGAGACTATGGTTGTTGAGTGGAAATAAAAAAGGTGGACTGCTCTCTGTCTCATTGTAAAAACATTATAAGGCGCCAAAGCACGCCCGGAGGGGATTGTTTGTGTATAAGAACATGTGTGTGCACCAACTTTTGACAAGAAGGTCTAATTGACATTGGAGTTTTATCACTGTACTCTGCCTGATGTGGCCAGTGGATAGAGTGGTCACATGAGGTACCAGTGAAAGTAGTGAAATGAAATGTTGAAAAAAGTGTTTTGTTTAGGGCACATTACCAGAATCTTATGGGAGCGCATTTCAGAGCTGGCCTTGGAACATCTAGGGATCCCCCAGAATGAGATGAGGGGTGTCGCTGAGTCTGACTTCTGTTATGAACCTGTTGTCCCCCGCAACCCAATCTTGGATGTACGGATAACGGTTAAAGGATAATTGAATCCTCAGCCCCTCATTTGAAAATGAATAAAAAGTAAAACTGTAAGGATTGCATCCATGGCCTATGTTAACTCTGGAGGAGCCACATAAATCCACAACTCAGGTGGTAAAATGTGTTGCCAAGACAACTACATGTCAGATATGCTTATTCTGAAACAAAGCCAAATTGAGTCAAATTTTTGGTTTGACACAAGCCATGTAGGGCAGCGGTCCCCAACCACCGGGCCGCGGACCGGTACCGGTCCGTGGGTCATTTGGTACCGTGCCGCACAGAAAAAAACAAAACAAAAAACAAATATATATATATTAGGGCTGGGCGATAATTCAATAACGATATATATCAATCGATAGACGTGTGGCTTAATAGAAAAAAAGAGAGTC
>NW_015150981.1:84065-88488 GCF_000732505.1 Cyprinodon variegatus | reverse complement strand
TATAAGGAATAAGGCGCTTTAGTAAAATTGGACTAAGAGTCATCAAAATAACTGATAAAAGAAACTACTACAATGAAATGGTTTGACTGCTTTGGCTTTTTTGTATTTATTTCCAGTCCTTCAAGTGTTTTCTTATAGATATTCTGAATTTACAAGCTGTTTTAAAGGCACACTAGTTGTTGTTAGAAGAGCTCTTCTACACTGGCACTGAAAACATATTTTTAGGTTCAAATAAAGGACCACCCATAGGGGGTGGGGTGGGGGTGGGGGTGTTTGAGGGGTATTGGGATTTGAGAGAAAGTAGGAAAAGCTAAACAAATAAACTTTGCTGTTTCCTGGAATGGATTCAAGTTGATCTCTCTTGGGTCTTAAAAGTAGAAGGAATCCAAAGACTTACATGGGTTATGTAAAACACAAGCAGAAAGCAGGCCAGTTTTCTTTCAATGGTTTGAAAAGAATTTAGAAGTGAAACTGGTCTAACTGCCACTAATAATAATCAACCCTGTGAACGGTCTAACCTTTAAATCAGAATCTAGTCTAAATTAAATGATCAACTGACTTTTACCCCCAAACATGGTGCGTGCAATGGAATTCATTCATTAGAGATTGGCCCCCTCTGACCTCATTATACACAGTATTTAACTTTATTTTCTTCCACAGTTTTGTGCAGCAAGCTAATAAGGCTGTTAAATTTCAAATAAATCCTTTGTTGTTTTCAGGAAAAAACTGGACCTCAAAGTTGCAGGTTTTACTGAAGTCCCCTTTAAGGGGTCCTTTGCTCCTGGAAAATAAATCTGATTATTAGTTACTGTAAGTCAGGTTGTTTGATTTCCTCCAAAAGCTACTGACTGGTGACCTGGGGGGTTAAGCAGATACCAGCAAAAGCAGATGTAAACAACATATTTTGAGTTTAATTGCACTACTCAATATGAAGAAAAAAAAAAAGCAAAAAGTTTAAAAACAATTATTTAGGAAAATTATATAATTGAGTATACAGTATTGAATGCAAATTGTGTTTATCCAGAAAATAAACTCCGTCATATGTAAAACAAACATTCCTATTGTACCATGCCACTTCCTGGTAGACAAAAAAGAGGAAAAATGGATGAATTACTTTTTGTTTTCTAATTGATGTAATTCTAGTTCCACTGTTTTGTTGTTGTTGAGTCCTGCTGGCTTTTTGTGCTCACTTTAATTGTATAGTTAGTTTGTATTTATCTAAAGCCACAAGTTCACAAAACAAGTGTCATGATGGGCTCTCAAAGGGGACCCAATTATGCAGAACACCACTGAGTCGGAAACAGGAGTAAAGGTTTAACAGAGTTTATTTCAACAAGCACTGAGATTATGACTAGTTTGGATTCAGGCCTGGGAAACTGGTTCACTGGAGTCTGCGTGGGAGACAGTTTAGTTAGCGTAGAATCAGAGGAGCTTGGCTTTGAGGGTTTCTGGTTTGTACCTTGAGGGTTCTTGAGGTTAGCTTTGGGAGAGTCACTGTTGGATCTGGAGAGGAGTTGATCAGCAGAGTCCGCTTGCTGCTTCAGCTTCTCACGTCTACTAATGAACAGACCTTGGCTTTGGGTTTTCCAGCTCTTAGTCCTGAGCTGCATGGAGGTTCTCTATGGTTCTTCGGGTTTGGCTCTGAGGGTCGGCTCGGCAGGTTAACTCTTCCAGAGCTTCACAGAGGAGAAAAACAGGTTTCCTGAAAGTAGAGACAAAAAGGGTTAGAATCCAATCTGGATTCAAAGTCAACAAAGTGCTCAGAAGGATCTTGACTAAAGTGCTAACCAACTGAATACAACACTGCGACATTGAGGCAAGGTCTGAAGACAGCTTATATAGTGGATCCTCTGATGATGGTAATGAGCAGCAGCTGTGCAGGAGGCTCTGCTCAGGAGGATCCACGGCGGACTCTGCTGGAGAAAGATGGTACTACTCCAGCTCCCAACAACAAGTGGATGTGATGTGTGAAACGTTCATTCCAAGAGTTTGATTATATAGTTTTCCACACTGCTCCCAGCTTCACAGCATTAAACCACAAAAACCTCAGTTATCTTTTCCTCATGAAAATGCATTAGCCTGACCAGATAGTATATCTTCTGATAAAGCATTTATTCTAAGGAAAAGCTAAAGGATATACAGTAGGCCAGATTTACTCTGGAAGCCTTGCTGTATCTGTATCTGGTTTACTTCCTAAAATATAGGGGGTATAAAACAATTAATTATAGAAAGTAAACTGTAGATCTGTAAATGTTGGAAATACCTTGGAAAGAAGTGTCAGTGTTTTTCCGGACTCTTGTTATCACTGGCCTATAAGTTTACACATTTCACTAATATATTACTAATATCTATATTTCCTCTTCATATCAATGTTAAAGGGTGGTGAATAAATAAGGATGTTAAACGTAAAAAAATCTATAGCAGTGGTTAGGAATGCTTTTGTGACGCTCTTTGGTGCTTCCATATTTATCTTTAAAACGAGATATTTTTCTCCTGATAATAGTTTTAAACACACCACGTCTGTTCTCTTGTTTCTTTCAAATTGAACAGTCACAAAGTTGTGAAATTTAACTTTGTATCAGGGCCACCTACTTGAGCTCTGCTTTAATGGTCCAGAGTTTTATGTAGAAATCATAAAGCTTTATCTCTTTTATTTTGATAATCCTTCCCTGAGCAGCCACATTTTAAAAACATTGATCTTTTTTCTCTGTTATTTGTGGAGGTTTTGCCATAAACATCCACTTGTCATGGATTAGTTTGTGGTGCAGAAATTATGACCAAGATATCATAATTACTAATTTACGGAATATGCTCAGAGGGGCTTAGACCAAACATTCCTGGTCACCCAACTTAAGACCAAAAGCAGTATATCCAGGCCACACTGGGGTAGAAAACCTCAGTAAAAGTCCCAGGCAGTTAAGTCATTCCCTTTTTGTGTTTTTTTTATGTACCAAATTAACCTCAGAATAACTGTATTTAACTGTTTCAAAGATTGATACCAAGGCAAGTAAATGCAGTTAAAAGTTATTCAATATTTCCTAATAAGCAAAAATAAGTGGTTTGAAGTTGCTTGAAAGTCTGATAATCAGAATCAGGGACGCTGTCAGTTAGCCGCCAGAATGCTGAACAGATTTATTTACATGACTGTCCCTGTCCCTAACATTGTTAGTATGTATTATTTTAATGCTATACAGAAATTGACATTAATGAAGTTTATTATGATCCTATTTTGGCTACAGGTTTTATGGTTGTATCCTGTAGGACTGAAATTCTGGGCCTTTAAAGAAGTCTTAAAATGTCCTAAAGTTATCTTAACAATTTTATTGAGGTTAAAAAAATATTGGTCTTCTATCAATTTTTCTATCTCTGATGCTTACAGAGGCTACCATGACTAAAATCCTTAGGCCGTTCAGTTCGTGGTATACAAATATTTCTTCCCCTGTATGAAGATTTCTAGACTTTATACTAACAATGCAGTGTCTATTTTCTTGCCTATTATAGGATAAGATATACGCTCTAGTATTTTTGCACATAAAGGAAAAGTAATAAAAGGGAGCCTCTTGAAGTTGTCAAACCCAGAGTGGATGTAGCTGTGTCTTAAAATCACTTTTTCAAACCTTAAAATTACATTTATTCATTGTTTTCTGTTCGAGACCAGGTTTAAAAAAAACAATCAACCAGTTCATTAGAAAATCTGAGCCTAATCCCCAGCCAGACTTTTCTGTAAGTTCTGGGTTATCCTAGGTGCTTCCAGTATAGAAGAGATAAATAATTCATTTAATGAGTTTTTATCCGAGGCGTTCCTAAAGAAGAATTCTGTAGTCACTTTTGTGAGTCCTGGATCTGCTCCAAGGACTCCTACAGGAATTACCCCAGCAGAGATGTCCATTAACCTCTTCCTCTCCCCTTAAATATAACAGTTCTCTTCTCTTTTTAAGTCTAAACCCTGGCTACCCTGCACAGGACCAACACTTAATCAATTCACCGATTATAAAAAGTAGCAGAGTTGTTTTTGCGTTTGTTTCTGGGAAATGTGAGAGCAATCTTCCTAAACATACGATGAGTCATCCACAACACATAAATATATGTCTCAGCCAGACAGGATATCACATATGGGGCATGTGTTGTAGACAGAAATCCTGAAAGGATCTTGGACTGAACTCAATCCATAGCCAGGATTTTCTGTGATTCTGCATAAACTCACTGCAGCCAATATTTAGTTTAAAATGTTTTAATTTACTTTAATGACTGTCACCAGGTAACAATGGTTGGGCTACGTTTTTCCCCACCTATAATCAGGAAAACCAGAACTGTAATACCAGAATGTCCACATTGTGGGACAATAAAGGGATTTTTTATTCTGTACTATATTCTATTCTATTTTTACTTGGTTATGCTGCACTGTAGTCGACCAAAATCCCGG
>NW_015150981.1:7572-83007 GCF_000732505.1 Cyprinodon variegatus | reverse complement strand
GGCATGTGTTGTAGACAAAAATCCTAAAAAGATCTTGGACTGAACTCAATCCATAGCCAGGATTTTCTGTGATTATGCATAAACTCACTGTGGCCAATATTTAGTTTAAAATGTTTTAATTTACTTTAATGACTGTCACCAGGTAACAATGGTTGGGCTACGTTTTTCCCCAGTGTCAGATCTCCTGGTGAGCCCTTCATCACATGCCAGGTAAAGCTCAAAACTCCAGCGTTAATGTTGCTCTGTACCTGCTGAGTTATGTTTTCTTTATTTTTCTTCACCTCCACAGATAACAACTGAAAAGACCAGATAATACAGAAAATAGCACAACATTTTAATTTACTTAAGGTACCAATGAGAGAAGATTTTCAGAGAATCTGTTTCCCTTTCCCTCTCTCATCTGTGTCGCTGAGCAGTGCTGCAGAGGGCAAAAGTTTGGTTTATTTCCCTTCTCATTTTGATGATTTTGTGGATTGGGTTGCTAGTTCGTACGTACTGCCGCCATAGACAACCCTTAAAAAAAAACAAAAAAACCGATAAAAATACAAAGCTGCTTCCATGGTTTAATGCAAAGCAGCATATTCTGAAGCAAAATTCTACGAAACTGAAGAGAAAATGGCGCTATACATGCCTACGGGAATCCTACCTATAATCAGGAAAACCAGAACTGTAACACCAGAATGTCCACATTGTGGGACAATGAAGGGATTTTTTATTCTATACTATATTCTGTTCTATTTTTATTCTATTCTATAGTCTATTCTATATTTCTCCTCATTGATAAAGGGGAATAAGGATAATCCTTTTTAATACAGTTGCCAAACTTACCCAGAGCCATAGCTCTGTTGAACCATGCATCCCACCTGCTCTTAGCAGTAATGATTTTATGGGATTCTTTATAAATAACATTGATTCTATCAAAAATATGATCATTAGCACTCCTCTAACTATGAATGGTTTATCTCTAGAATGTGAGGCAGCATCTGAGGTAACTCTGCACTTTTACAGTTAGCAAAACTGTTGTCTTTATCTAAGGTTTTTACTTGCATGTTAGAATCAGTTCCAACAAGGTTATTTAAGGAAGCAATCCCTTTGATCTCGTCCTCCATTTTAGATGTGATAAATCTATTCCTGTTACAGGGATATCTTCCCACGACTTTTAAGGTAGATTTAATTAAACCTTTACTTATAGGTGCAGTAGAAGATCTTTTCTGACGCATTTTTTACCATGAGGCTCAAAATCTCCCCACAGCAACTTAGCAAGCAGTGAAATAGAAGGTCTGGAAGGGAAACCAAAATAAATTGTCGCCGCTACAGTGAGAAATCAATGAATAAACTCAACCAATCACAAAAGACGGTCCGTTGTACATTATTGGTTCCTGACAAGTCGATCATGGTTGTCTGCTTGTTCCTTCCCCCTGTGCGTGTACCCTGACACATTAACGAATCGACCCCCCAATGCTTCTGCAGGACGCCATGGCTGGAAGCTAGCCACTATTATGCTACATTCACAGTTATGGTGACCAGATTTGGGTTTCTGAAAAGGAGAACAATTTTCAGAAGGGGGGGGGGTTGCTGCTGGGGCCGCTGACTGGACCTGGGTCTGCATTGGAACCAAGCCGTGAGCTCCAGGAACCCCGGCCGGGGACGGAGCGAATTAACCCGACCTGGTGATGGTATTCTTCCCCCCCCTGCCTGCCTTACGACTTGGTTCTGCTGCACTACAGTCAAACAAAATCCCGGACGATTTTGAAATTTCCCCTGGACATTTTTATAGGTATGAAAAGTAGGACATGTCCGGGAAAAATAACATGTCTGGTCACCCTATTCACACCTAAAGCAGCAAGAGCAGCAAAAATGCATGTGCTGCTTCATTTTTGATGCTTGAACAAGTTTAGTTCTCACGCACGGCTTAAGTATCTTTGCTGCTCTAGATGCACGGTGGAAAAGTGGGTCTGATGCTCGTTGGGCGGAGCTACCCTATCCTTTCTTTGCCTGTAACAATGGCAGCTATATTTGGTGTCATCAGTGGTTAAAAAGTAGTTTTAATCTATTTTGAAGTGAGAAAGTCCACCTGAAAACATCTTCAGTGCAGTCAGTTCATCCAGATAACCATCCTGCCCTCAAATATTATTTCTGTCGGAGCCCCATACACCTGCAGTGCGGTGTCACTAGGAATCCCATTCAACAGCAGCCTCTGGCCCAGTTGCCTCCTCGCGGTTTTTCCACGGTGGAGGCGACCGGATGGAAGGCGTTTTTCATGTACGTAATCCAAACCACAGGCACCAGGATAATAAAAGCGAACATGATTTGCCGGCAGATTTTAAGTTAATTTAGGCATTTATAAACTGTTTAAGAGGAGTGATCATAGCGCTCTGCATCATTAGGGTTGCCTGTCTCCCTGCCAGCTCCCAGATCAGCGATAAACTCTAGAAAACATGCCTGTTCATGTGTTTTGAAGGCGTGGTTTCGAGGGGTGGTCTGAAGGGAGAGGCATGGTTGTGTATGTTCAAAAATACACAACTCACAATATGCTCGTCAGTTTCAGTATGCATGTTTCCAAGCAATACAAGGCCTTGTTTTTGGTCTATTATATAAGGCCTTGTTTTTGGTCTATTATATAAAGCCTAAAACTCAATGCGAATCCAGACATTTTGAATTGAGAAAGCTTCCTGGAGGGGAAGCAAAATGTCTTCAAACCTTGGAAACAAAGTCCAGTGGATTGTTTTTTTTTTTTACTTTTACTGAAATTCAAAAATATAGCCTGCTGGAACCGTTTTTTCCAAGATCCCATCAGCACCTTTAAGAAACCGTCTGGTTCTTATTTAAAATTATTGAGAAAGTATTTGTCAAACAAGTGCTGGACCATTTACATAACAATGAACTTTTTTTTGAAGAGTTTCAGTCTGGCTTTGTAGCACTGAAACAGCTCTGGTGAAAGTCACTAATGATATTTTCATGGCCTCAGATAATGGACTTGTATCTGAACCTGTTATTCTTCATTCTATCTCTATTCTCCCATTAGTTAGTTCAATTTTTAATGTTATGCTCTCTCTGCTTTTTCTCATAGCAGCTTCGTCTTGTCTGTTCCCATCTGGCTGTGATGCCATCCTGGAGAGGGGTGTCGGCTGTGCTGCTGCCATCACCGCCTTTGTTTGTGGATGTTGGAGCTTGACCTATTTTTCAATTTAGTCATGGTTTTCCCTTTCATCCTCTGACATGGAAAATGGCTCAGAGCTTGTCTGTTTGTTTGTGTGTTTTCTGAACGGGACTGCCTGTGGAGCTGGTTGACAGTTCCATTTTGTATCACTGCTTCTTTTTGTATTTCTGCTTCTGTCTCCTTGAACCCCAGTCAGCCTCGGCAGATGGCCGCTCACACTGAGCCTGGTTCTGCTGGAGGGTTCTTCCTATTAAAATTGAGTTTTTCCTCTCCACTGTCACTACGAGCATGCCTAGTGTGAGGGATTGCCTTCAAGTAAATGAGTCAATTCAATCAACTGGTTTTCCTTAGATAGAAAACTTTGAACCAGTCTTACTGTATGATCTGGTTGAACTGTCTCTGTAAAGTGCCTTGAGATGACACAGGTTGTAAATTGGTGCTATATACAGTATATAAACTAAATGATTGATTGATTGATTGATTGATTGATTGATTGATTGATTGATTGATTGATTGATAGATAGATTGTCTTTACTGATCTCACAGTGGAGAAATTCACTCATTACATCAGCTCAAATAGTCAAAGGAGAAGAAGAAGGTGCCATAGGAAGAAAAAGGTATATTGGATATATACAGCTTTTTTTAATAGTAGGATCATTATGCAGGGTTATTGCACAGGGTGTTTACATGAGTATTTATATAGATTGATATTTATATTTATAAATATAGTTATTGTACTGCGTGTGAAATATAGAGAAACAGGTTATTGCACAGTGTATCAAATGGTAATTGCACATTATGCATTGCATAATGAATTGAATCAATTTAATTGAATTGAATTGGTTTATTATTTATCAGAGCTTACATGCTGTTTACTTATTAATCTTTTCCTGACTGGGCTCTAAGCTAAAAATCGTTTCAACAATTTAGTTTCCTTTATACTTGTAACCGTAACGCAAAATATTCACATTATATATGACTCAAAATGCTAATTATTTGAAGGATTTCACATTGATTGTCAGTTAAGTTGCATGAGTATTTTAGTATTATAAGTTGCATAATATTACAACTCACTCTGTGTGTCAGTCACCTAAAGTATCCTTTGCCTCATTAAGTAAAAGGTCATCATTATATTGAGAGATCTGTAGTGACTAATTGTGTGTCCAGAATATCTTTATACGGTACTCATTCTCTCAGTGCTGGGAAATGTAACTCTTACGCCATCCTTTAAAGTTCTTGTCAAAAGGAAACTTGAAACCTCATGAAAGCTGTGATGAGAGCATGCTGTGACATCCTCCTGACTGCCTGAAATTAGTATAGTTGATTAAATTTCCTGTTTACTTTCCTAAAGCAACTAAAGTCTATGCTGCTTTGCTTAATTCTGGGTTTTGTGTATTTTTTTTTGACTTAGACGAATCCCTTTGATTTTAAAGAGATCTTGGAAAAGCCACTCTTAATCCTAGATGAAACGAAGCCTGTTTCAACAAGTGAGCTACAATGCTTGAGAACATTTTCCTCTGCAAACAGAAGTCTCTCTGTTGCACCACACTTCATGTCACCAGTTTTCTGGTATGTAAATATTTATTTGTGAAAGTGCATCGCTTGCGCATTTAAGCCTTCCAAATGAAGAGAGATACTATTAGCAGGAAACTAATGGCTAGAGACAGAAGGAGGAATCAATCTCCATTAAAAACAAAAATTTTCCTGTAAATGAAGCAACAAATGTACTTAACATTGTTGGTTTTTTAGAATTGTATTATTACTGGGAGAAAAAACATTCTTATTGTAAATTATCCCCGTAAAGGACAGCTTTTCATTTTTATCAGGCCTTTAATGAGTTTGATGGTTACAGATATCTCAAATCCTGCAGACATGCATACAGGCTGATTCCCAAACTTTTTGGAAAGGGTTGGCCACTCTCAGAAGCACGTTTCATCATGGTGCCACACAGTGGGCCACCAGCGCAATTACCCAATTCCACCAGTCTACATCATAAAGATGTACAATGTATGTAATAAACTTTATAATCAATATTTCAGTTACTATTACCAATAACAATATAAAAATAAATCAAATAGTATTCAGCTGTGTTGAAATATTCATATCATTTTTTTTAACAGCAAAGTGTCAGTTGGGGACTATGAGGCTAGTTGTTTGTTACAGGTAGTATTGCTTTTATGGACAGAAGCCTTTGCCATAGAAGAGTCTGTATTTTTCTAGTGTTGGAGGGATCAGCTTTCTAAACCAAGAAATTTATTTCAAATATTGTTTTCTTATGGACAAAGGACATTATTTTGAGAAGCAGAATGTTCACATTTTGAATTAACAAAAATGGGTGCTTTGAGAGGGGTATGAAGGAAGCCATACATGTTAAGAAAGAAAATCCCACCTTTAACAGAAGCGGTGGATTCAGATTTCAGCTTTAAAAAACCTACAATGCAGCAACTGAGTTAATCCCTTCCTGCTATCATCGCAACCCCCACTCCCTTTACAGGGCAACAGAAGACCCCACCTATTCAGCCAGGGCAACAATTCCCATTAACGACACACCTTTCTGAGACATGGACAGGTATGGGGCATTGCAGATTAATAGAATAAGCCAAACTATCCCCATTCCAAAGGGATGGACCCGTTCTTCCATTTCAATTTGCATGTTGTCTAAAGGGCTGGTTATACTCCCGCAGTAGTGTGCTGCCGTGAGCTTGTCGGAGGTATGACGCAGATTTATGCCGAATTTTGAAGCGTGGTCTGCGCTATGTTATTCCACGCCACAACACAAGAGGGACAATCACAAACTAGTTGTGGGTCTAGATACGGGCGAGGAGGTAAGGAAGTGGAAAAATGCAAGGGGCAAGTTTGTAAGACAACGTAGGGACATGAGGGTGAAAAAGAGCGGGGATCCAGGTGGAAAAAAAGGGTCCCAGCATTCTCGCGCACCTCGCTTTTCTAGATGGTCCATCTTCACGAGTCTTTTTCCACAATGTGTAGAACGGATGTAGATTTGACCAATCAGATGCCTTCTCTCTGCAGCACTGTCTGCAGTCACCTACAATTTTGGAGAGGGGCACCAGAGTGTCTGCGGAGGGGATGGGGGCATATCTGCATTAACTGTAACACAGACAACCTGGTTTCTGAGCAGAAACCAGCCTTAAGCAAAGACTAGGCTTTGTTGGGCTACTGCATAAAGCAACTCAACGCTACTTCTGGCATTTGAATTAAAAAAGCTTCCTCGTGGAAGGCAAACCGTTTACTTAGAAAAAGCTAGGTATAACTTTTTCCACATAGAAAGTCTTTGTAAATTTCACTGAATAAAATTTAACTTGATTGTACATATTAAGAAGGGATAATTTAACAAGCTCAAGTAAATTATACAAAAAAATGTGTCTCATCAACAAAAGACACACTTTTGTTTTGCTAGTAAATTTTACACAGAGAGGCCCAGAGATGTATGAATGCACAAGGAGAATTAAGAAGCCAATTAATATAACAGCCGTGTTTTTGCACTGTGGGGGGAAGACGGAGTAACCGGAACCTTCTTGCTGCAAGGCAACAATGCTAGAAACTGCACCACCATGTAGCCAGCAAATAAACCATTTTTTTTCTGACCTAAACATGGTCAGGCAAGGAAAAAAGCCAGAGTTTACACCTAATATCCAAGTACATATTACTTGTATCTGTTAAGATGCTAACTAAGTGAAAATGTTTTGTTTATACTATTTAGTAAGATCAATTAAATCAACTTGTCTTTTGATGGATATAGATAACACATTAAATAAAATGTCATTTTGAAGGTACAAACAGCAATTTGCAGGTAATATTTGCCTAAAACTTGATTTTTTTCAGTGTACAAAGTATGATATAGAACCTTGAATTTTTCAGTCTAACAAGATTCTATGGACAATTTCATCCTCCGAATGGTGAAGCAGTTTGTAGATGCCAACTTCCTGTTTCTAACATCAAAATCCTCTAAGATTGAGTAAAACATAGATTCCCTGTAATTAAAAAAGAGGAACCTAACTTTAACAAGTTGGATTTCCGCTTTGTTTTAAAAAAATATAAATATAAATAATATAACCACGGATGTCTGGGGAACAGTGATTCGCCTACATGTTATGAATGCTGGCATAACATAAATGATAAATTATGAACAGTTTAGTTTGTGCCTTCAAGTAATTTGCTCATAGGAAGACGTTACTTGGATATAACCTAACCGAATATCTTCAAATGACACAAAACTCATATGGGTGAGTAGAACATGACGTAATAACGTAAAATAAAGTGCCCAATGTAAAAAAAAAAAACGGAGTTTCCCTTTAAATTTATATATTAGAGGAATTGATTTGAGGCGTTCCTAATTATTTTCATCAAACACAATGCTTTAGCGGCTCATTGTGAGTCACTCTGATTAGTTTGTGAAACTAGTTGTTCCATTTTCTCTGAATTTTCGAGAGTCATGCATTCTGAGAAAATAAAGCTGCTGATTGTTTTCCTTGGATGTAATCAGGATCTGCTTGACCTGTAACGTCCACTCAGTCATTAAATCTTCTATGATATCCACATCCTGAGTTATTCCAGAAAACCATCTGGATTTCCCACAGCGCATTGATTACAGAAGAGAAGGAGCCCAAAGGTCCTCCTAGTTAATAATAACAGGAAGATTAGAGTCTAATATGAACATTCTTTTTAATTAGACTGAAATACAGATTAACTTGTAATTCATGTTCGGATTTCTTTAAGGCAAAAAGGGTCAGAATTACATATAATAGCTGTTATACAACCCCTATAAATCTCTTTTAAAAATGGTGCTGAAAATGGTTGAATGTTGTGTAACTTACCCAGGGCAAGGCCTGTTAAATTCTCATTAGTAAGGATGATGGACTGCAGCTGTTGCTGTCTCCTTGCCAAGATAAAGATGTTTGCAAGTGTTTGACTGGAGTCGTTAGATTGACTTTGAACATAGAGGAGATTTAACCAGAACTGTGGATTTACAAAAGTTGAGAAAGTTTTTGGAAGCCTTTTATAAACAACTGCAGAGCATCAGTGCAAACAATTACACAGCGCTACAATTCATTCTGAGGTGTCACAACTTTGCTGCTGTCAGCGTCAGGAAAAAAAAAGGGTTTCAGTTTAGAAATGATGCAGGAATGGTAGCATCATGTCATGGAGAAGGACAGGAAAGCTGATAGGACTCTCTGGCTGTATCTGAAAGTCCGCCCTAACCCCTAGATCCCTCCATTACTATATAGAGTAGGGACTATAAAGTGGACATTTTAGTGAACTCAGTTAACTGAAAGTTTGGACAGATGATCACTACTTTTCGCTCCCCATTAATCACATAACTCTGCCTCCCCAACACAATGCAAGTCCAGCAGATACCAGAACAGCTTCTTCCCTACTACTATTAGACCGCTGAATGTTGTATAATAGAGTTGTAAAAAAAAAAGAGGCCGTAGAGGGGCCAACGCCTGAATGTTGTATAATAGAGTTGTAAAAAAAAAAAAAGCGCTGAATGTTGGAAACTGTAAATCATATACCAGTCTAAGAATCTTCACCAGCATATACCAGTCTTACGTTTACATTTGATCGACATGTTTACATTTTGTCACTGCTGCACTTTAGAAATAAAAAAGTCTTGAGAGCTGTACTGAACAAAATTTCTTTTTGTATACACTGTGTGTACAAAATGACAATACAGTTTGTCTAAGTCTGAGACTAAGACAATGCCTGCTTTTTGCAATGCTACTTTTTTACAACTTTTTCATCCACTAGTTGCTCTGACACTCATTTAATTTGGTGTAACAAATAAATAGTGCCCTATATAGTGCTTAGAGCGGACATTCGGACACAGCCCAAGACCAGAGTTTGAGATGACATTGATGTTGCTGTATCGCACGTGTCCATGACCATCAAAGTGGATAAAGAGGATGCTCATCAACACAAGCCCAGCTCAAGGCTAAACCCATGCACTTTTCAAGGTGTATTCCTGGGTTGGAAACTCAGGCCTCCCTTACAGACATATTCAGGAAGAGTAACAGATGTTCTGACTTTGCCAAGACTGTGAGCAAGTCTTAATAGTGTGGTGACCCCTGGATATGGAAGCAGAAAAAAGGACAAGAAAATGAGTTAGGCAAAGAATGAAAATTATTTTGTAGTAATTTGAGGAACTTGGTTGTTTCAGTTTCAGTTCATTTATATAGTGCCAATTCACAACACGTCATCTAAAGGGACTTTACAATTCAACCAGATTGTGCCAATACTAATGGTTCTACTGTGCCAATATAGGGACATTTGCTGCACAAATATTAGAAATTGCATAGTTTCAATATAAGGAATCAGCTGTGTAAACAAAAGAAAAATAAATCCAGAAATATATCAAATATTAGTATAAGAAACCATAATCTTCTTCAAAATGTTAATATATAAGTTGGTATTTTGACCTTAATGATGTTGCAGTTTTATTTTTTATAACAATGTAGGAAGGGTGTTTGGAGGAGCCAGATTGAGAGTTGGAAACCTACTGTGTCATCTATCAAGCAGGCTAGTGGCGCAGTCATGCTGACAAACGTCTTTGGTTTCAGAGATACATTTACACTGCAAAAGTGGACTCAAGGGGCTACCTCCAAATTCTCTGTACTTCCCTTAACATCAGCTACTGAATAGTTGAAAAAAAGACACAATTGGGTGTTTCAGAGGAAAAATAATCAAGAAAATAAAAGAAAAAGAGGATAAAGAATAAGAATTTAGGAAAATCCTACCAATTAGGCTGTGGCTTAAATTTAGTCCAAGGTTAAGGTTCAGAATACACTGGTAAAAGTTAGGGTTAGGATAAATGTCAGGGTTAGGCATAAATGCATAAATAAAATGAAAATAAGTCAATTTAAAGTCTAAATATGGACAGAAATACAAACTTCTGTGTGTGGGTGTGTGGTTTTGTTTTACCTGCAACACAGAGAAAGTATTTTGTAAAATATCAAACATGTGGGGAATTACAGATACATATTGGGACATTCAACTGGTCCCCAAGGTAAAGTTCTGTTCTTTGAGTTGGGGTTACTGTAGGTTTAGGAAGAAGGTGTAAATTCAGGTTAGATTAAGGTTAGGTATATGTTGGTGATAGTTAGGGTTAGGGTGTGGTTTAGACGATATAAAATGAATGCAAGTCAATGAAATGTCCCCCATGAAACAAGGCTGTGTGTGCGTGGGTTTACATGTGAGCATATAAAACTGTCTGTATTTATATTTTGTGTGAATTAAAAAAAAGATCTCTTTAATTCGTATTTTTCTCTTATAAAAATATTGTTTTAGCCTAAATAAAATACAGGTTGATTAAATGAGTGAACATATAAAATCTTAAATAATCCAGATGAACTTCCGTTTTTTTGTTTTTTTTCAGTAGCTCTATTTTATTTTGTCTTTTTTTAGTTGAAGTGAACTTATTTTAAGAAAATACCACCAAAGAGTTGATCTTTGAGGGAAATGCATGACCTCAGATGCCCTTAGTGAAGGAGAAAGCTCTGTGTATGGTCCGTTGTCTTTGTCATTTCTTTTTTATTCTACTTAAAGATTTCTCATGCATGCGGGCCTCCCAGCAGATGTTAATATATCACCATGAGTCTGTAGCCTGACCTTTGACTCTGTGCAGTTTTGTCAGCGGCACAGCTCAAGCAGCTGAGTCAAAGGAGAGACGCACGCCCTACAGGTGAGCCTGAGCAGATATTTTGTCTTCTGCATCGCAAACGTTTCAAGATGTTTACTTGTTGCTTTTCGCATCATGATAAGTGAGATTTGCTTTATTTGGCAGTGAAAAAATTCTGAGAGCTGCAAAGTTTTGGCAGGATCTTGAGCTGCCACTCTACCAATTTCCAAACAAAAATGACTGAGACTGAACAAACGGCCGGGAGCAATTCTTCACAGGGCAAGCCTGCTGTCAGAGCCTGGACTCAATACAGAACAACAGGTACATAAGTTCAACTGCTGCACTCTGTCAAAGTTTAGTTTAATGAAAAAATCAGCAGAGCTGGTCAGAATATGGTAGTAAATTCTGTTTCCAACACATGCTAAGATGTGGTAAACAGCATACTGTCATACTGTATTTAAAGAGATGGGAACTTTATGCATTCATGATGGAGACCAAAGAGGTATTATGTATTTTAATTATCTTAGAATGAACAAATGCTTACAATGCATGCTGCAAATAGAGCCTATAAAAGATGGCCCTGCAGTATCGACTAGGACACCGAGTTCTGTTTTTTCTGATGGAAAGCAGGAGTTTTTTTCCAGGTAGGACCATGTCATCTGTTCTTTGCTCTTGTTATTCCTTTGTTTACTTCTGGAACAAATTTCTTTTGTTCCAGCTGTTTTAGAAGCTTCCAATAACACACAGCTGGGTTTTACTGGAAACAATTTAACATATTTTTAACTTGCGGAAGCTTTTTGTGTCAACCTGATTAATGACTGTTTATTTGATGTGTAGATTGCAGCTTTCTAGAGACATGCCCAAGATATTATCTCTTAGGAAACCAAAGAGAATGAAAATCTGCTCACATGTTGCTTGCTGACATGTTAACCATTACAAGGAAATCATGTTTTTATGAGATATAAAAAAATGGACCTGAAGTAGACAGTTTTAGAAAAATATGCTGAGGTAAGCGTTGTAAAAAGTAAATGAGAATGAGAACATGTGACCATGAGCAAGATTTATTTTTCTATTTCTGTGAGTCAAATCAAGTACAAATGTGTAAAAAAAATGTATTTTGTATTTTATTTATGAATTTAATCTTCTTGGATTTTAGACGCCAATGCACTTTGTAGAGTTGTAGACATCTAATGCTGGTGAAAAATGTTTGCTGCCCCCGTGTTTCCTTTGCTTCACGTCTTCAAGTGTTGCCTGTTCTATGTGACTCTCAGGGGTCCTGAGTGAGACCAGGTCCCGCTTTGAAGGAGATGGGGTCCGATACAAGGCCAAGCTGATTGGCATGGACCCGGTTCCCCAGGCACAGGGAGAAAAAATGTGTTTGGATTCTATGATGAAACTGAAGGTAACCTGCCACTAAATACCTGACAACCCATGTATTAGGATGGTCAATAACTAAGCTCCTTAATTTGTCCACGATTCATACAAACATCAGAGGTTAATAAACAAAGGGTAAAAAACTGGCATCAGTTAGATTTGGATGTCTGAATTTAACCAAGTCCCAAAAATGTTTTAACCAGAAGTTATGTAATGTGTCCGCAGCTTCAAGACTTTTGCTCAGTCTACCTCTGTTTTGTATTGACAGCCTTGTGCTCATTTAGTCAATGAGAGCTGCTTAAATCTAAGGGATGCTAAAAAGCCCCACTGGCTACATAGAGTGTTGAAAGGCCTTTAAAACAAATACTCTTGCTGTTCTTAATAAAAAAAAATAATAATAATTAATATTCTGTTTAACATTTTTTTGCATTTTGTTTTTGGTACAGTTTTGCTTTTTTGGTGGCATCTTGATAAATAAAAAAAAACAACATATTTTATTCCATTAAGTTTCTTTTTGTCTGTTTTTTTTAGAGATTTTTGAAATCCTGAGAGGAGACAACAAAATAATGGGAGGATAAAAAAAATTATAAAATATAAGTTATAAAAAAATAAGCTGTGTCTTTTCTAAGAGCTAATAATTTTATTTCCAATGAAAATCTTTATGTGAGAGGAAATATGGTGTCGTTCGTGTTATTGAAAATACAAAACAGTATATAAAAAAAAAAAAAAAAAAAAAAAAAAAAAAGAGTATGAAATCCCATACTCAGCAGTACTGGTGCCCAAAACCTTGTACAACTCCAACATATTCTGTATGCAGAATAAAACAGGCTTACTTGCACAATTCTTGCACAATGGTAAAACATAGTAAAAAAGAGAATATGGCAGATCTGTAAGAACATAATAAACAGGGGTGGCCTAGGAGTTAAGGCATTGTACTTGGAATCCAGATGTTCTAAGCTCCAGCCCCACACCCCCAGTCTACCACACTGGTTCCCTGAGCAAAAGACCCCTAAACCCACACTTCTCCCTGGGCACTGCACAATCGCAGCCCACTGCTCCCCTGTGGGGATGGGTTAAATGCAGAGAGTGAATTTCGTTGCTCTGTACTTGTGACAGTGTAATGACAAAAAAAAAGCTAGAATATAAACAACAAGAAAAAATGAACACAAATTAAAACCATTACCTTATACTAAATGATATGAAACACATGAGCAGTGCAGGAGAAATAAGGTTGATTAAAAAATAAAGGCACACAGCATGAGAACTAAATCCAAAACCTACTCAGTGCTCAATGATCCTACAGATTTTTAACAAACAACACCAACTAAACATGCAATATATTCTTATGTTAAGTCTTACCTCGTGATCTGCAGGTTCAATATTTTTACATGCTTGTACTGTATTGAAGGGCTTTGAGGTTGCAGAGAGAAAAATGGGAAAACACAAGATGAAAATATGGCTGAAAATTTCTTCCAATGGCTTAAAGATTTTGGATGAGCGGACCGGGGTAAGTAAACCATCACAGATTTAATCTCAACAGTCTCTAGATGGCTAAAACAACATAACACAATTAATCCTTTTTTTGTTCCTTCCCAACTTTACCAATTTCCAGAATTCTTTTAGTTGATTTGAATACAGGAAATAAATACTTTTGAGAGTAAAAATGACATGCACAGATATATTGATTAAACTGCCTCCTTTAAACTGTGTGATCCCTTATTGAAGTTGTATTCATACAGCCTAATTTTGAAGCAAGGAAGCATCTCTGTAACTGCAGTGAACAAGCCTCAATAACTCTAATCTAAAGAAGGTGATGTGCTTTCTACTGTAGAGTGGCACTGCATTTTCCCTCTGTCCCTCTCTATAAAGTAAATGAATGCCAAAGCAAAGGGACACCAATCAGAGATTTGACCCAAATAAAGCATTTTTCAATTACCTTTTTCCTCAGCTCCTCCTTTTGGACAGACTAGAACTTCATGTTCTGTAATAGTAGTTTTAAAGTTGTATATATTGTGTGGTATTTTCTTTGTCAGGTTTGTCTTCATGACCAAGACAGAACCAGGATCAGCTCGGTGACAAAAGACAAGTCGGACCCCAGAGCTCTGGCCTACATCTACAAACATGAAGAAACCTACATCCTCTTTTACATCAAAACAGCCACCCAGGTGCAAACACTCAGTGCTGTTACCAAGGAACACATAAACTGTCCCCAAGATTGTTTAACATCCATAGAGAAATACTTTCCTGGTCCACATTACCATGATTATATTTTAATAACAGAATCAATAAGAGTAGATGGTAAAAAAAGTGTCATAAACACAAAGGTCATAAACTCCTTTATGATAAAACAGATACATTTCTTTAAGTTTATTGCAAATATTTTGATTTTACATAAAGACAAGATCGTGCATAAAGAGATCAACCTTTCAGCATAATTTGTATCTAAAGATATTAGAGGATATTATACCTTTAAGAATACAAAATGTTTTTTTTTTGTAATTTAGGGAAACAGATCAAATCAACACCTGATTTAGCCTTATTCACCTGGAAAATCCATTTAAATATTGACGAGCAAAAGCTGCCTTAAACCTGGGGTCCTTTTATAAGTACAAGCCATCTTTTCACAAAGCAAGTTTAATAAAAACATTGTTAACCATGGAATAAGGAAAACTATGAGTTTTACGTTTATCGAAGAGAGGTTAATCAACCTTTGTATGTGTCACAAATTATATCTTATGCAATAAATATAAATCTCATTGTAATAAATTAATTGCAAAGCACAAATGACTGTTGTTGAGCATCATCTTTAACTAATTGTTTAAGCCTAGGAAAAGAGTCACACAACGTTTTTAAGCACAAACCTTCACTGCAGTTCTTTTTTTAAGTGCACCTTTTATTGTAATTCATTTGCAACTTCCAGCAGTATGTTCACGTATCTGTGATTTTTTTTTAAACAAAAGAAATCTGATCATTGCCTGCAGTTCAGACACATTTACAAAGTCCTTTAACTGGCAACAGGAATTAATGGTAGAAATAATTGTTACCAACCAAACTTCATCTGTGTGGTGGTTTGATTGAACTTATTATGTGAAAGTTACACTTTGATCTTTTCAATCCAGAAATGAAAGCATCGCTAAGGCAAACAGACTTTTCACGGCAATAGCCCTGTGTCTCTCACCATGAATCTGATAAAACACATAGAAAACTTTTAAAGATGTTACAGGAAACCCAGTCCTGCTATTTAACAACAAAATCATAAATTTTTTATTTAGCTGAAGATACTAAAATGTTCCATTCATCACTTTTTATGGATAATTTATCCACATTATTAAATTATTCAGTCTTGACAAAGTTGACATAGCAGATCTGTATGTCCATATGTGTTACAAAAAAAATGTTTGTAAGTTATCCATTTTTTTAAGATCATAAAAGGAGGGCAGTCATAGCTTTACATTATATGAAGCCTAAACAGACTGAGACTAGATGACTGCCTGCTATTGCTATGACTAATACCAGCTACAACAGTGATTTACTTATCTGTTCTATGTGTTCCAGGCAGATCCAATCCTTTCAGACATCATGGAGGTTTGCCAGCGTGTGGACCAGGAGACTTCTCATAAACCTGCAGAGACCCCAGTCAGACTAAATCTTATTCATGTCTTTGCCAATTTCATATGGTTCTTTGTGTGCTTGCTTGTTTATTACCTAGATTTTTTTTTTTTTTACAGGATATATCTTTAGTGGTGCTGAATGAAGGTGTAGCTTCCCAGGAGATGGTAAATAAAAAAGTCAAAAAAAAATCTGGTATCCCCTGAAGATATAAATATGAAGGATATGATTAGATATTCCCTGTTTTTTTTTAGGGAGAAGCTGAGGAGAAGGTGCTAAATCCACCACCTGACTCCTCATCAGGACAAACAAACCAGGTACAAAATAATGCATCTTATTTAATTCTTCGTTTTATGTCGACTTGTTTTGTTGTTTCTAATCTTGTTTTTACTCCCACACCCAATTTTTCCTACTGTGGGAGAGTAAAGGTATTACATATCTTGTCTCTGCTTATTGTCAGTAAAACTGTAGGTTAAACTTTCTGTTCTTGCCTTTCTGTCTGCAGACCTCTACAAGTAATGAATTGATGCAGATATTTTCCCCACCAATGACAGAGCCTCTGAGCCCAGATCAGATCCCTTCTGTAAGCCAGCCAAGTAAGTGATTACCTGAGTACCAATGAGGTTCTTTCTGCTCTGCCTCCACCTGCAAGATTTCTTTTGTCTGGAAATGTGAGGATATCATTGATTCATGTGGCTAGCATAAGGTTTATTGATTTGAATTTCATACATCTGTTTGTTAAAGTTGACCTCCTCTGCTACGGCTCCACAAAAAACAAATATCCAAGGTTAGACCAGAACAATGTTCCAATGATGGCTGGGATGCCATTCAAGTGTTTGGATGATAAACCATGTTTGGGAAGCAAAGAGAAGGAATGCAAATACAGTTTGTTTTGGCAAGACTAGACAGAGAATAAAACAAAGTTTACGGAGATGTTTAAACCATGACAGGAAACTGCACAAAGAACCACAGGAGTTTATAAATAGACCAGGGCAGTGCAGGACAGGTGGTGGAGATCAACCTGCACAATCCAGCCCGAATACAAAGTCAATTTATGGTTGTTTTTTTTGTTTTTTTAGAAAAGACATTCATAAGGCTTCAAGCAGCAATTGGAGAGCAGAGAAGTGGAGACATGTTATCTATAGTAATAATTTGTTTCTCCCTGAGTAGGGGTTTGGTAGTCGCCAGGAGAAGGGCTCCTGCCTGACTGCATAATGTCAAGTCTGATGTTCGGTGTAGAGAGGAGGATAGTGTGAGTGCTTTCTCTGAAGTTACCCCTGGTTAGTTTGACTGATTAGAAGATTTAACTTTTATTACTGATCCCAACTTTGTGCAAACTGTTTGCATATGGTCCCTCCTAGTACAATTATGGTTGAAATTACTAACAGGACATATTACAGTGTCTCTACTATATCTACACAAAGTCAAATAAGGTATCTGCACAGAAATATTTCAGTGTAAAGATGAAACAACATTAAGTCAGAGGAGCAGGAACGAGGTTGTTGCAACAATTCCAAGTCAACGTGTGGCTCTGTAACAATGCTAAAGAAAAAGGCAGAAAAGGAATAAAGAAGCAGTATGTAAACGATGCATGAAGAAGAGTGTCAACCAATCACAGAAGAGAAAATCGTGTAGATATAAAATTCAAAATAAATCAAAAAGCTTCTGAAAACTTGTTTTAAAACAGAGCTACAAATCTTATGTCTACCATTGCTGTTGTTTGTGTTGGTTCATGCATATTAGAGGCAGTGAGGTCTACATTTAATTGCATGTGGAAACTTAACATTTTGTAGTCAGTTTTGTGGATAAGGGGAGATTAAGACAGAAGTTTTTCCTTTATTCTAACTTATCCGTATAACAGAACATTATTCTGTCCGCATCTAACATTTTAAAAATGTGCCTAAAAGAGGAGGTGTTAGGTGGACCAGGGAATACAGAGGCAGAGGCAGTGACTGAAAAAGAAAGTATTAGACACACAGACACACAAACAGAGTAAATTGCCAATGCCCCAGACATGTAGACAACACAATAAGCGACCCTGTACAGTTTATCAGCAAAACAAGTGGATGATCAAGTTAGATACAACAATTTTGGACAGATATGACTTATGCAATCAACTTTCAATTTACTGGTCGGTCTTACAGCTGAAAATCAGCCCCTCCAAGTATGAGGCCATGGTTCTCGACCAGAAAAGGTGGCTTTTCCCCTCAGCATGAAGGAGAGTTACTGCCTCGAGGGAAAGAGTTCAGGGACATTGGGGTCTGGTTCATGAGAGAGGGGAGGATGGAGCGGGAGACTCATAGACAGATCCAAGCATCTGCTGCAAAAATGTGGATGCTGCACTGGTCTGTGGTAATAAAGAGAATGCTGAGCCAAAAGCCAAAGTTCTTGATTTACCAGTTGGTCTATGTTCATGACCAAAAGAACAAGATTCCAGTACAAGCGGCTGAAAATAGCTTTCTCTGCAAGGTGGCTGGAAACTCCTGTACAGATAGGGTGAGGAGCTCGGTCAGGAGTCAGCTGAGGTGGCTCTGAAATCTGTTCCAGATGCCCCCTAGATGCCTCCCTCGGAAGGTGTTGTAGGCATGGAAGAAGGGACAGGAGACCACCAGGATACCCTGGTGGGATGCTCTCGGCTGGCCCTGAAGTGCCTCGGGCTTCTCCATGAGGAGCTGGAGGAGGTATATGGGGAGAGGCAGGTCTGAGAGTCTCTTCTGAGACTGCTGCCCGCCCGACCCAGTCCCAGATAAGCTGAAGACGACGAGTATAAGTATTAAAAAGTCTTTAAATATTCAGGAAAAACACAAAATTTGGTAATAATTTAACAGTCAAATGTCACCTGATTTATTGTTCTTATAAGTACCATATTCCAGTAACTTTCATTTGGTACAAATCTACTAAGAATCTTGTCTGATATAAGTTTCAACCAAAATATTAACAGACTTTGTAAGATTAGTACATATCATATAAGTAGTGTTGTTTACTTTTAATTAATTATGATGGTAGGGTCTGAAACCTTTAAAGAAATAATCAGCCAAAAACTCAGTTTAATTCAGAAATGATAGGTTTTTATGTCAGACTTCTCAGATTTATCAAATTTAAGAATTTCCCTTTCGAGTTCTGTAGATTAATCTTTCTGAGAAAATTGCTGTTTTTGTGCTCTGGATGTTATTGGGATCTACTTGACCTAGACCATTACTCTTTCATTAGTTTATAATAGTAGCTATATCAGAGTTTATTAAAACAATATTTTGGAGTGAATCCATTCTGCATTTCCCTGTGGGCCGTTCACATAGAGGAGGGTGAGTCTAAAAGTTGTGGCTATTTCTGAGCGGAAGGGAAGAGATTACAGCCGATAATAAAGTAAAAAGCTCACATGTATTTAAATATGACATTGAATATATACAATGTATGCAAAAGTACTTTAGACAAACATATTGAATATATTTACCTCTTAACATCGGCACCTGTAAAAGGCTGTTCCAAAAAGTCAGCATGTCTGATAGTATCACTGCTACTGTGCAAAGAATGCAGAGATATTTTAATGACAGGAAAACAACCCAGGCTCCCCCTGTTTTGGGAATGTGTTAAGCTTAACTACAGAAAGTAATACAGAGCCTTATGAGCAAACAAAATTATAAAAAAAATAAATTTTTGATATCACTTATCATTAGGTGTGTCAATGTCAAACCAAACAGGCATAGACTTTGCTGCAGCTGGAAAAAAATGTTATTACTTAAAAGCTATGGTAGCATTAATTTGTAGTTAAGAGGGCTTAAAAACAAACAAATAAAAAAAAATAATGTAACATGGAGCACTGATGGAAGGTAAAACAAGGGCCGGATTTTAAAGTGACAGGACAAGAGCGGTGGATTCCTCACACAATAATACTAAGTTCATCTGACTGCGGAACATCTATCTAAATCCGGTTGTCCAGCATAATATTGTGCAGATCTGCACAGACTAAAAAGGATGTCACACTATTGCTGTATTGTGTGTGAATTTGCAGGGGAAAAGAAAGGAATGAGTTAACTCATGAATTAATGCAGACATGTTTAATTTTCAAAACATGAGACCTCATGCATTGTGTAGTGATTATATTGCAGAATAACTTTTGGATTTATTTCAGCTTCTCCTGCAGAGTCTCCACAGCAAGGCCTCTCCACCGCTCAGATTCTCTCCATGTTCCCCAGACAGCCACCAGGGGGCTCCCCATACATCTCTCCACCATTATCTCCAAATCCAATGCCCTGGGGTCAGCAGGGTCTTCTGGGCAACCAGACAGGGTTCTGGCCCTCTGTTCCTGGAATGCCAGCTGGGGGACCACAAGGTGTTATGGCGCCCCCTGCTGTAGTTCAGCCTCAACCTGGATTTATGATGATGATGAGCCCAACTGCCCCCCAGCCACTTAACCAATATCCCAATCCTTTAAACTCCATCGCTATGCCTAATGGAATGGCCGGAGCACCCGGAGCCCCTGCGATGGACGACAACCCCCTCCTTGGATGAACTGGATATAATTGGAAATGCTTAACTTTACGGTCAGAAAATCCAAATCGACTCATATATATTTTTTGATCAAAAATGGAGATGAAGACTCAACACATCAAAGAATTGTACTATTTGGTGTTTTTTCTGCTCCCCTTAAAGAATCTTCATAAATCAATACTTCACTTTTCTTAACATCAACCATCTGAAAAATTTCTCAGTGGCCCTTAAAGAAATATTGTTTTATAGACTTACATTTATGATAGAACTCGTGAAAATGAACAATCTGCAATATCTACTGATCAGTTATTGTACATCCATTTGTATTACTGATTACAATATTCTTAAATATCATTTAAGCTTGATAAACTGAGTGACATTATTTTTTGTAAATAATAGCTTAGCAAATGCATTATTTGTTTTTAAGGAGTTTTTGCCAGAGATCATTTTTGGCTGTACCTAGATCCCATTCATTTGCCCTATGTTTAATTTTACATTCTCTCCTACTGTTAACCTTCTGGATCTCCATAAATACAGAAACAATAAATGGTCAGTTTGCCTTTATTATGTGATTCACTAAAACTGTGCTTTTTTTTTGGCATTTTAAGTAACTCTACGTTTTATCAAGCACGCAGAAACAAACAGGGGAGGAAAGAAACCCCCCGCCTGACATCATATAGTGTCGTTTGCAAACACCCTGCTGCCCACGCTGACTTGCAGATCATTTCCTCCTTTTCTGTAAGTTTAGTCACAGGTAATATGGCTGTTTGAGCAGCAAGACGGGCTACTAAGGAATAATAGCTGGACATGGAACATTCTATTCATTGATAAGTCATCTCTAAAGACAAAATGGTAAGAAAAAGTCTATTCTACAGTAACATACCTTAAGGATATAACAAAAAAAAGACCCCCAGTTGGACTGTTTAAACTTCTTTTCAGGGTGGATGTTTGACTCTGGTCATCTCCTACACACCGCTGAGGTCTATTTATAGTTTAATGATGAGGATGTTTCTGTTGTTTAAATTCAGGTTCCGTCCACAGACTAATCTAGAAAAAGCTCAGAAAAAAGTTGTATATTTTTTTCCAAAATAAAAAAGGGAAGTTGGAGGTTTAAAAAGGAAAACTGTCCCTGCTGCAGCTGATGAAAGGACGCCTTTATTGCAGCGTTATCATCAGTCAATTATTGACAGCGTCGCTTTACTTCACCCTCTGTAATCTGTTTTTCTAGCTAACTTTCCTTCTTTTTCTGTATTTACAAAATGGTGATATGTTTTGACTTTTAGCTTTTATTAAACCTAAATGATTACCTATTTAAATTTATTTCACAATAGAACTTTATGAAACAAGCTACAGCTTGACTTTGATAGGTTTTCATGACAAACTTTATTTTAATCCGCTTTTGTTGCAAAATGGTGCCATTCAAAGATTATTTGAAGTATTTAAAAGGCCTAATTTATTTTCGTTACTAATTTAAATTTATGAGGAATGAACATCACAGTAGAAAAGCCTAATTTTAACACATCAAACATGTTCAATTCACCCAGCATGATGTGTGTCTCGACCACAATTGAGTCATATTCCATTTATGTCACCATTTTCTGTTGCTCTGTTAAGTTGCTCTAATTCCTGCGCCCTGTCTCTCACACCTGCACAGCTACAGTCTGTGGCAAGGCAGTTGTCTGAGCTCATGTACTGAAATGCACACATAACGACACACGCGCCTCCTTTGCTGCATGCGCCCTCTGTCTGACTGAAAGTGGAACCTATGAGTTTTGGTGCATGCTTGTTTTGTGGTGGAGAGACATTTTTTTCATGCTTCCTTTGTTCCCTGTAATAAAGAACAGCATTGCATAGAGTAAGCAGCGAGCAGAGGTTGCAGTTTATTGGTGCAGGGTTGTGCTTCCATGGTAACCAGCGCAGGATGCTGGCTGAGGCAGAGGTGTGCGGTTGCAAGTACTTCCTGTTCTTCATCCTCTGTTTGACATTGGACAAAATATTGATAGTTTTTGTTTAATTCTTTTGCCTTTTTTTAAACATAATTGATTCTTTTTTACTTTAAAGCTAATTAAAATGTCATTCAAAATGTAGATAAATAAGATTATTTTTTTTTAATCACTTATTTAGGTTTAAAAAAAAAAAACAAGCAGAGGATTTCTGCCTAAGCCTCCCTGTCAAGCTGAAAATGACAACACAGAATCTGAATTAATTGTATTTTTATTTTTAAGTAATGATGACAAACAACCAAAGAACAATTGGATAAAATGAAAGTAAAACTATACTTTCTGTTGATGGGGCACTCAAACAGGAAACCTAAACATAGACAGCCATAAAGATAAAGATAAATCACAAACTGGGCAAAACTTGATGAACCTCTATTATGTTTCCTCCATTCAGGATGCTACACACAAGTTTTTATAGATTATTTAGGACAGAATAATTCATTTAAATAATGATCCAAGAACTTTAAATAAGTTCTTGAATCATTATCTACCTATAAGACCCAGTCATGTTTTTCTGTCACAAATGCCACAAGATTAATAAAAAAAAATTTCCCATTTGCATGGCTGCTATAGAGCCTTGGTGACCCCAAAAGACTCCTTGCAGCAGCTCTTCAACAGATTTTTAACCTTCCTTTATCGTCATGCTCCCCGTACGTGAGGGCAGGATAAACCTTGTTGCTCATTCAGCCTTGATCACACCAACTTAAGTTGCTCTACATTTTTTGATTGGGTTGATCATGTTAAATTTGGTTGGTTTCTTGTGGCTTTGCAGATTTTGAAACTCAGCGTTAAATGTCCTATTTATTACTTTCTTTGGTATTATCATTTTATTCTCATGTGTTTCCCCCTTATTTAGGCTGGCTACAAAAATATATTCCCTACATTATATATTTTTACAAACGGTTTTGTATCTTCATTCTAAAAAGTAAATAATGCTGTATAGAAAACGCTCAATTTACATTTAAAACTAATTGTATGCAGGTGCATTTATCATGAAATGTGTTATTTTGTTTGACTCACACATAAACACACTATCTAAAGGTCCAGCTCTTTATCCGTCTGGCAACCTGTCCAGATTCATCACATCTCAACACAAAAACACATAGACTCATTGCTATGGACAACATCTGAGAGACCAATTAACCTAAAAGTCATGTTTTGAGATTGTGAGTGTTGAGTTTAAAAATTCTGCCCGTTCATTTATCTGAGAGGGGAGTGGATTCTATTGGTCAGATGTAAAAAAAAAAACTTCAAAAAAACTGAAACATTTCTTTGTCTCTGCCTCAGGTTAATCTTGATCCCAGCTGATTGGTTTGTTTTGTCCAACTGTCCAAATAGTCATTTTAAATCAGTAAGTCAACGATGAAACTCACAACCTGTGTCAAAGCAAGACCCTTTCAGTTTGGCTTTAATAATAGATACAATCCAGCTGAGTGCTGTGTTGACCTCCTAAACCAGTTTTATTTAACTGCGGTCGTTCAAACACTTTCCCCTCCAATAGAAAATGTCTTCATCTAAACAGGTGAACAGACACACTGAGATCATGCAAACTCCATGCAGAAAGAGGTTGCATGAACCCAGGCTCTTCTTGCTGGCAGGCAATAGTGCTAAGCCACTTCTCCACCATGCAGCCCTTAAATAAATGTGCTGAAATTAAAGTGTATATCAAAAAAAAAAAAAAAAAAAAAAAAAAAAAAAGTTACAATTATGCTGCTATAATAGTAAATTATTTATTTAATTTTATTTTACAACTTGTTCTAGTAATAACCAGAACAGGACATGTGAATGAAAAAAATTTTAGAATAAAATAGAATAAATATATTTTAAAGCAATTTTTATCCATTATATAAAATTGCTTTGTAACTCAGATATAAATACTGAATTTAAAATGGAGCATTTAAATCTATGCATGCTTTATTTCCCCTCCCCCAATAAGATGGGATGTGCAGAAATAGTTTGCTACAGAAATATATTCTGCCAGTGAAGTGTTTTCTTTTGCTTTCATAAAAGTTCTGTGGTTCCTCTGAGTATTAGATGAGTTCTTCGTCATATAATTCTTAAAAGGGCTGTACTATGTAGGGTTGAGCATATCAAAGAGCGTGGTGTTTCAAGCTTTAAAGTTCACATGAAATAACACTAATTGAAAAATATCTGTGCTGAGAATTATATTCACATGCTTTCTGCTTAATGTTCCCTCTTATGACTAAAACGGACATGCACCTGCAGTGGTCTTAAGCAGAGAAAGGGATAAGTACCCTCAGTAAGGTTTTTGGAACTGCGAGTTTGAGATTTTTAATTCATTCTGGAGAATGCAGGTTCTGCCACATAAGAATGCAACTATTTACCTCAATGGATACAGCATTTAACGACCAGACTGCACTGCTCTTGTTTTGGAAGGCCTTTTTCAAATGTTATTTACCAAACTGTCAATAAACCTTTTACAGCTTTCCACCTTATTCTTACATCACCTGATGCTGTGCATAGACTACTGGAAGCATAAGTTTGGCAAATACAGAAGAAACCCTGTGGGAAAGTCTAGTTTTACACTTTAAACAGTGGCACTACTGCACTATTTAGTATTTACAAAACCTGATCTGTTTTCATCAGCACTGTTTATGATTTCAGGAGCCATTGTGTCTTTTCAGTCGATGAGTTGCAGCAAAAGCAATGGAATGAATTTTTCATCCTCCAGGGGTTTTGTATGTTAGTGAAAGATACTGGTTTAAAGTGTGACCTCTTTCTCATCTGCAGGCTACGGGCGGTAAATAATAATCCATTTACACAGGGAAATTCTCCATACTTAACAAAACAGCATTGGATGCCACGGGTTAAACTTATTATGACAAAAGATGCAGCTGCAATCAAGTCATATATATTTTTTTTTGTGTGAGTCAACACAATGTTGGTGAGGTGGTCTTCTCCTAAGTATCAAGCTAAAGCCAAAACAAATTTTGACTTTATTCTCCTTTTTTTCACCAATTAGCACTTAGTCTGCATTCAAATCAAACATCTTCACTGGTCTACAGATGAGTCTGAAGCAAGTTTCTAGATGATGCATTGTGTGAGAGGAAAGGAAGCACCATTAGAGGATTTTTTTTCTATCTTAGATGCCAGAAAATCTTGTTTCATCAAGAATCATGAGGTTTATTTATTTATTTTTTTTACCTTAGGCATCATCTTCCTTCTTAAATACACGTCTGAACTCCCATGTCAATCGGTTGTATATGCCCAGTGGAAATTTGGCATTTGCTTGACTAACAGAGCACTGTTTATGTATGTAAACATTATCTATGTATGTAGGCTTGTATTCCCTGTGTATTTGTGGGCTCTTACTAGGTACTTTGACATCCTCCCACAATACCAAAACATCTTAGGTTAATTTCCAATGCCGTCAATCTATGGGCGTTGACATGATTGTTTGTCCTCTGTGTGTCTATGTGATGGACCTGAACGAGGTGCCAGAAGGTAAGTGAATAGATGGACCTTTATTTAGTGTGTGTTTCAAACCATCTTATGGCATTGCAGCTTTGCCACCCTCAACAATTCCTATAAGATAAATCTAACTGAAGATTTTTCTATTGCACCACAATTTTTAAAACGAAAATTATATATTCCATTTTGCACAGCCATCTTTGAAAATGAGAGGGCAAGAAAACACAAATAAGAACAAGGAATGTGTAAAATCCCTTGAAATACATTGAGCATATATGCAGCTGAAGATTATCAGTCATCCAGGTCATAGTAATTCCAAAAAAATAAACAATCCACTGGACTTTTTTTCCAAGTTCGAAGACGTTTCGCTTCCCATCCAGGAAGCTTTTTCAATTCAAAAAGGCAAAAATAGTGAGTTAAAGGCTTTATAGAGTGGACCAAAGCAAAGCATTGTTTTGGCTTAGAAACATCCAAATATAAAGATATTAAAAGACAATATAAAGCTTCAGAGCATTCCTCTTTATATTCGAGAAACCAAAAAACCTCTCCACGGATGCATGGCCCAACAGCAGAGCGGCCTCCTCTGGACAAGACTCTGCGGTACATCTACACCTTATTGACAGAGGACATTCTTTTGAGAAGGTTGACATTTTGGACAGAGAGGATAGGCGGTTTGGGAGGGGTGTGAAAGAAGCCATTAATGTTAAGAAAGAAAAAACATCCTTAAACAGAGGGGATGGACTCAGATTTCAGCTTTAATTGAGTGATTCAGCAATTGAGTTGATTTCTTCCCGCTATCATCACAACCCCCAACCCATTACAGGGGACCAGAGCACCTTGGCTCTTCAGCCAGGCCAACAATTCCCTGTAATGATCCCCCTTTCAGAGACATAGAAAGCTTTCGGGTATTACAGGCTAAAATAGAAACAAAACAGCCCCTATCCCAAAGGGGTGGGCCCACTTGTCAGGTTCAATTTGCATGTTTCTATGCCTAAACAAGGCTTTGCTTTGGTCCACTCTATAAAGCCTTAAACTCAACACTATTTCTGGCATTTTGAATTGAAAAAGCTTCCAGGATGGGATGTGAAACATATTCAAACATGGAAACAAGGTCCAGTGGATTGTTTTTTAACTTTTTTGGAATTGATCTTAAATTTCATTTGCTTTATATCATCAAGAACACTGTAAGATTTAGGCTGTCTGCATTGAGTGGAGTGAAATAAAATGTAATTGTTGCACAAAATGTTAATATATCTTACATACCGAAGCCGAGAGCGGTCATACTCGATTTTTTTTTTCTTTGCCTTCTTGAGATAATGAGATAACTATCTCGTTTTCACCGTTAAACCATTAATTGTTTTCTCGAGATAACAAGATAATTACCTCTTTATCACAAGAAAAATGTTGCTGATTTCTCGAGATAATGAGATGATTATGAGTAATAATTGAGGGTGGCAAAAAGCCCTGGATTCCCCGTTCATCCACTCCTGCAATGCCCATAGTTGTGCAATCACGGTACAGTGTGTGCTCAAATAATCAGGTTTTTAGTTTCCTTTTTCTTTTCACTTCTTGTCAGGTCGTGGTGGATGATTGGATTGCATGAAATACAGTAGAAACAAATCTGACTGTTTTTTAAATGAAAATCTTTAATCTGGATCATTTTGGGTATTAATGCAACACCAGAGCTGTTAAGAAAGAACCCTGTGCTAAGGCGATGGAGACAGAGGTCTAATTGCTTAGGAATCAAAAGTGGAAGTCATCAAACCAACAACGTTTCGTCTTGTCTCGTTACCTAAAAGTTAAACATGGGATTATTACAGAATTACAAATAGGTTGCCATGATTTACACTTATAAATCATTTTCTGCTGCGTTGGTATTGAAGGATGTAATATGTTTTAAAACACACCAATCATCTCGTTATTCCAAGACAACCGCCTTCGTTTTCTTTAGATTATGAGAATATTAACTTGTTTTCAGGAGAAAACCACCGTGAAAAGGTATCAGAGGGACATGACCGCTCTTGGCTTTCGTATTTACACTGCAAAAAACTTAAATATAAATAAGTATTTTTTTGAATTTAGGAGGTAAGTGAGGCTTTTTGCCAGCAGAACAGGACAATTTACCCTTAAAATAAGTAAAAAATAATTGCTGTGTCTTATTTTAAGAGCATTGTATCTAATTATCTTATTTTAAGAGTAAACAATCTTATTCCATTGGCAGATCATCTTATTTACCTACTCAAATTAAGGACAAATTCATTTAATTAAAGACAATTTGTACTTTTTTTATAAATGTTTTTTATAGTGTACATCCATTTAATAAACAACAGAATATCCGCTGATCTCCATAATATTACACACTGATGTTACAGACAAACAAACTGAGCCAAACATCTTGTTATTATTCAGTTTTTTGATGTAGGACATTCAGCATCCCACAGATGTTCCACTATATCTAACATTGGTAATCTGGTGTTTTCAAGTTTTTTCCTTATTTTGTTTGAACACCAGACCAACCTAAATGGATTGTTGCTGAAATCTCAGTCTTAGCCTTGCATGAACAAATGCAGGGTCCTAGGTAGAATTAAACAAAACTGAACAAACCTAGCATGTTAACATATTTGATGGTAGGACTGAAAAGTCTGTTTCCTTTCATTGTTCTTGAAAAACAGATTGACATGTGTTAGCATAATTAGGAAAATTATCATTTATGATGTGTGAGGTTATTACAGTTTAATATTCGCTGCCTATTGCTTGTCAGAACTGATGTTTTCCCCCCAGTAGTTAATCTAAATAGGCCAGTTCCTCGGTACGGCTATATACATTTATAATCTTCATTCTGTACGTTGTAAAGATTTGGTAATGGAATGAGAGCGGTGTCCTTCAGCTAAGAACAAAGTGTAATTTTCATAAGGCTGAAGCGATGGATGTCTCCTCATATGCAAACACGTATGATGTAATGATGTGGCATACTGAAGCATAAAATGCTTCTCTACCTGTATGTCAGGGCCACTTCCCGAGAAGTGAGCCCGGTTGGTAAGATGCTGCCTTCTGCAACCCTAAGTAACTCCTCTGATCTGAGTCAGATTACAATCTCTATAAAAATCTGTTGTTATATCTCATGGTTATTTCATACATATATGTTATGAAATGTTATTTAAAAAGTTTGTTCCGAGTTATCTCTTTTCAGGAAAACGAACCAGAGAGAGAAAGCTTCAACTACTCTCTCAAGTAGTGTGATCAAAAGATCCAGGCTTCTTGAAACAGTTTTAGTTGTTTTAAACAACAATATCTCTAACTGAGCTCTGAATTGTTTTGAAAAGGGCTAGAAGAAGATGAGAAAGTCCTTGGAATTTTAATAAGAAAGTTAGTTTTAGGTAATATATTTTGGGTTGAATTAACTCTTTATAAATATTTGTTTTGCTTTCTGTTGTATTAGAGGATGGATTGATTGTAATGCTTTTTGCACATGTTTCCCAGACTAAGTGGCAGTGAATAGTGTTTCATTTGCCAAAACTCTAATGAATCAAATATGTTAATCATGTCTAAGATTAACAAATGTGGCCTAATTGCAAAAAGTTATACACCTTATTCTATATCAACCTGATAGCAGAACTACAAACTGGATTTGCAGTCAGTCTGATGCAAAACAACTGTTTCTATTTGAATCTGTCTCCCCTGCACTGCCTTGATGGCAGGGTAGCTTCAACTTATTCTGGATATCATGTAAACATGACTCTCTGCTCCCTCCCTTCCCTGAAGACATCTGTGAACCTGTTCTGTGTGCAGTCAGCTGATGAATATTACATTGTAATATCAAGGAAAATGGCCTCTGGGACAGTTCTTTATGCACATATGTTGCACACACTTACATGCACACACACACACACATACACACACACACACACACACACACATGCTCATTGATATAAACATATGCTACCCCCCATACCACCTTCACCATTCTCCCGCAAGATGTTGTTTTCTATCTGTGTTGCTTTTTTTTTTTTTGCTGAGGTTTTTTACAATCTCAGACTGTATCCTGCTAAGCTTGAAATGTGATTTTTCTTTTGCCTTCATCTTACCCATAGTGATCCTTTCTCCATTTTTTTCTTAACTAATTTAGGGGCAGTGCGTTTGACAACACGTCCTGTGTTTTGTCGTTTCTTGGATGGGCTGTACAGAAACTCTTTTTTTGCCATACTGGATTGAAAAATAAAGCTATTCTGATTTTCTCACATGGTTTTGAACAGATTTATTAAACAAGAATTAAAGTTAGAATAATTGTTGGTCCTAATGTAGACTGATGGGGTGTCCAGGGTTTAGTTGACCTCTTTGAACCTGAAACTAAAAAAAAATTATAGAAATTAGGAAACACAAATAGATTTTAATGCAGAGCAAGCATTATTATAATCAACTTGAATTTTTACGTTTTTCTTTGAAGTATCCGATTGAGGGGATTTATTGCTTCTTCTGGTACATTGTTATTCAGAGTATTCAGGGAGGCTTTTTTTGGTAGAGCAAAGAGATTTATAAACTCTGTGAAAATGAAATCAGGAAACAGAGATGCTGCACTGTGCCTTCTCACTTTGAAAAGTTAGCGTAGGAGTTTGTAGAGTGCTGTTTGTTTCATAAGGTTTATGCCTGCAGTGCATTGCTGACTTCCTGCTTCAGAAACAGAACAGCAGCAACTGAAGCTGTCCTCCTGTTTTGTCTGCAGGAGGAGTGTGTTGATGTGAAGGCTCTGAGGGCCAGGTTTAACAGCCAGAACAGGACCTCTGACACCAGCAGCAGAGACAGCGGGTCTCCGAAATCTCCAAGGCCAGGATTTGGGAAAGTGGTCCAGCCTGTTAAAGAGAACGAGCTAGCCCAAAAAATAGCCTTGGGAATTCCTCCTCGGCCTTATCAAGGTCTCTCAAAGTATCCAAAGGAGGATCCAGTGACACCCTCTGTATTTAATTCTTCTTCTCGACCTCCTCCTGTCTCTGTGGTAAGAGCATCCAATCAGCCTGGAGACACCAACAAGGTCAAACAGACGGGAGAGATGCTGCAGAACATGATGCTGAAGCACCAAAGACCTCCTGGCTCTGCACTGTCCCCAGCGAGATCTCCGGTGCTCGGTCCATCTCCCACCACCACACCTCTTCTTCTACGACATCAGCCTCGCCAAAAGAGCTCAGGAGAAGTGACCCCTCTCAGGAGGCCTTTGCCCCCTGAGGGGCCTTTGCCTTTAAAACCAAAACGACCCCCAAATGTCAATTTGGAGCCTTTTAAGAGGTTTAGGCGTGGAGCTACCCCGTCTGACCAGAGGAGATGTAAGTCTGTTTTAATGCCTCTTATTTGCTTAAACACGCAGACAAAAGTTAAGACAGTTTTCTCTTATATCAATTAAAAGAAATACAAATAGAACAGGCCTTTAGCCCGGCATTTTATTTTACATTACGGTAATTTAATTGATATGGTTTCATGTTATGTCTTTCAGAGGATAATATTTCATGTTATTTTTCACAATTTTCCCTCTCTGGTTCTCCCAATCTTTTAACCAGGCTCAGTGGATATAAGAATGCCTGTACCAGCAGTAATGAGTCCCCCAAAACCTCCACAACGATCCAGCAAACCGGGCAGGCTCCTGCGACAGGTCGCCTCAGAGTGAGTGCTCCAGTCTCTGGAAAAGCATTTGTTTTTTAGTTTCAGATCTATAAATCATTAAAAAGGACAGCATAGATAATACATGAAAGTTTATGCAGTGTTTATAAGTAAAAAAAAAACAACTCTAAATCCCAGACTCATAACATTAAAAGCAGCATACTGTAAAAGGGCCTCCATTCCTCAAAGCATAATTAAGTAGAAAACATGATTAATACTTCTAGTCACATGAGGTTAGGTGAACATGATTAGAAGATAAGTAATGAAAGAGTTGTTTGCTACTGACAGGGTGGCAGGAAATTGAACAACACAATTTGGTTTATTTTTAAAGGTATATTTTAAAGACTGTGTAAAGTATAAATAAATGTGCGTTCTTAGTTTGTCACATGACAGAAATGTGGTTTACTAATCACCCATCCAAATTTGAATCAATGAAAACACAACTAAGCATATAAAATCTAGTCTCTAAACTAATTTTAAAAAAGCCAGTTTTCTCTCCTGAGATGCTGGGGGCGTGTCCACTAGGCCTAATGAAACCACAGCAAAACACTATACTATTTTTTTTCCAACAGTTTTAAAGAAAACAATTACGCTAAATAGTATATTTACATTCTGCTCTTGAGTTCATGGGGGATCAGTGGAAGTTTTGTGCATGTGTGACTAATGTTCAATTGGGCAAAAGGGGAGAATCGCTGTGCTCTCTGACAGCAGACATGTGCTGCCGCTGCTACATCAGGGTTTCATGTGTTTCGGAGGTTGGAGGGGCTCGCTCACTAACTTTACACTAAGGGAGGTGAACTAATATGTGTTGAGTTATCAACAATGCACAAGTGGACTCGCTGTTTGCTTTTATATTGCTGGGCCAGCAGGGGCTGTGCCTAAGCTAAATGCAGCTGTCGATGACAGGAGGCAACATTTTTAGACTCACCTAATGTATCCTGAAACACAGGAATATTGAAACCGGAGTTAAATTCTAGTCCTACAGTGCAATCATAAAAGGTTGGGAGACTATTTACATGTGTACAATAAAACATTTAAATTTATAATGTTTAGAAGGAGATTGGGGAATTTTCTTTAAATTTTTTTAAATAAAATGAGAAAATACTGAAGTCTGATGATTTTTAGCAAGATAAAAAAAAAATAGAAAGGAATTCTTTCTGCTTGATTTATTTACTTTGTGTTTTGATGTTGAAAGCAAGTAGATGAAATCCTAAAAATAAACTACAATAGTGAAACAAATCTATTTATTTGAAAACTTTTTCTGAGATGAATCTGTATTTTTTAAGCCCTTGAGTTTCTTTGTGTCCCTTTTTAACTCCACTGATTTAGTCAAAGTTTTGATTTCGTCTGTTTATTTTAACAGATTAAAATGTGTTTTTTTTTTATCTCTTTGTTGTTTTCAGAGACTTTGAAGATGAACAAGAGACGTATGATGACATTGGAAGCTTTGATAACAACGGTAGGGTTCTGATAAAACTTCTGATAATATGCATATTGTGAATATTTCAACACCAGTTACAGTTAACTTTGTTTTGACAATTTGCAGAGTCCTGCAGTGACAATAATTCCCAGTGTAAGGATGCGGTAAGTAAAACAACGGCTGCAGTGGCTCTCAAAAGTCTTTACACCTCTGAAATAAAATCCAGATTGTTGGTGTTATCCTTTGAGTCCTTTAACACATTTAATTCAAGATAGTTCTTGTACAATTTGACTAACAAAAACAAACGAGTGTAAAAGTATGGCTGCGCAAGCTTGCACATGTTTAACCTTATACTTGGTTTATAGACACTTTTAATTTAATTTCAGCATCCAATTCTCTTAAGTACACACTGCCATCCATCATTTATAATCTGATTAACTAACCTAACTAATTAGTTTTCAGTGATGTTTCAAATTATATACCTGTATGGTAAAAAGTATCAGTGAGTAGTGTGTGTTTTAAACAATGGTAAATGAATGAAGATACAGTAGAAGACAAAAAATGTCAGGAAAGCTAAAAGCACTCCAATAGAAACAGAAAGAGAATCTGCAGTGAATATTGGTTTGTTTACTGCAAAAAAACAAAATATTTCAATCATTTGTTGAAAGAAGTGTATTTTCCTTTGGTTTGGGCAGGTTAGTAAGATGGCTTGCCAATAGAATAAAATTATTTATTCTTAAAATAAAAAAAATCAACAAAAAAGTGTAAATTATCTAATTATCTTATTTTAAGAATAATAATACTCAATACATTGGCAGATAAACTTTATTTACTGGCTTAAGTTAAATCAAATCATTAAAAGGAAATCATCTTGGGGCAGCTCATTCAGCAAGCTGATCTGCAGAAGGGCTGCAGACTATGGTCCACTGGTGGACCTAACTTCTTCCTTTAGCTGCTCTACCACAACACTTGGTGCAGAACCCTTTAATAACCTGCTTGGCCAAGAAATCTGACAAACTTGGAACAAGTTAAACAGACAGTCCAAACATCTCCGAAAATTGCATGCATGCAGCTAAATTTTAACTTAGCATGGAACAAATATAGGGTACACATTTTTATTTAAAGAGCAAGACTTCATAACTTTACTCTCAAATATTATGTCTGCACCCAAAGCTTATTCTATTCTTTATATACGCTTTCCTTTAATGTTTGCTTTCAGATGAAATGCACCTTTTCTCCTCCTGCTACCGAGCATGAGCTGCAGGCAGAGCGAATGGAGGATCTTACTCCCTTTCTTCTTCTTTCTGCACATTATAAAGAAAGAAAGCAGACATGTATTTGCACTGAAAGCTGTTTCGTAGTTTTCTCATGGTTGGCTGGGACACTAGTAGCAACATCCAAATTGTAATGTGAAAGTAAGAATTTCTTGGTGTCGCTCAAACGTAGAGGTCCAAAATTGCTGGTACTACTTTACCAAATTCCAAAGTGCATGAAGAGGGTAAATGAGGAAAAAACTTTATCAACCATTAAAGTGCAGGAACACAATTTATTGGAGAGCAACATGTTGTGGCTGTGCTCTTCTTCAGGGTCACAATGCCACAGACACAGCTGAAATGTGTTGGTCTCCAATTAAGTGTATCACCGCACTTCGAGTGTTGCTCTCATTCAAAGGTAGCCAGAACTTTAACACGAAACTTCTGACATTAAACTTCTGCTCTGGTATTGTGTGAAACAATCCAGAGCCCAGTACATAAAAGACCAAACAGGAAAGTAAGGACAAGTCTTTGGCCTAGAGCACTAAAACACTGGCTGATTAGCCTCCTAACAAACGACTGAACATTTTTAAAGCTGCTGCAAACATTGATTGAAAAAAGGCAAACATCAAAACAAAAAACAATTGCGATTAAGTTTCATGCAATCATTTGCTAAACAATAATTTTATATAACAACCGAATACTGTTTGCAGTTTTGAAAGTTGACATAAACTCCCTTTTTATTGCAGGATGATGAGGATGAGGATGATGTTTACGAGTTTATAGATGAGTAAGTATGAACTTCCTGCTTCTACACTTGAACCTTGGTTTTTAAAACTCTTTGATAGCCAAAAGTAGAAAGTGGTTACAGCTGCATGAACCTCATTGAACAAATTATTATTAATTTATTTCTCAGAACTCAGCTATTTTTAACTGTAGTTAATAACCTCTTCTGATTAATAGCAAGGCTTTCAGGTAATGCTTAAATATGATTTTTATGTTAACTGTTTTTCACGTTTTTACTAAATCTACATTCTAACCTGTTGATGCTGAATCGTGTACCAGACAAATGATTTTAAAATGAGCGGACTCAAAAACATCATCAGGGTGAATTTAAAAAACAAAACGACATTATATAAAAGCAGCCTAGAGAGAAGGATAATAAAATGAATGATTTTTTTTATTTTTTTGTCCTTTTTAAGTGACCAGGTGGGGGCAAGCCCCTTGCCTCCTGAGAGAACTAACAAGAAGGACCTAAAGAAACAGCAGGAACAAGAAAAGAAAGAGCTGTTGGAACGTCAGAAGAAACAGGCTGAGCTGAAGAAGAACTTTCAGGTAAAGGAATGAAACTAGTTCATCAGGACAGGAACCACTGCTGATCCCGTTTATTAAAACAAGGTTTTCCCCCCTTAGATACAAGGTGAGGTGAACGTTCTTCATACGGCTAAGGTTCGGGTGGACTGGGCCGCTGAAGGAAAACTTGACCTCAGTGTTCGACAAGGAGAAAGCGTGGAGATTCTTCGTGTGGAGAACAACCCCAGGGGCAAGTGGTTGGCCCGTTCAATGACCGGACAATGTGAGTCTATACTTTAAGTACACACATCCCCCTTCTATCAATTCTGCTATCAAATATAATTTTATATATATATATATATTTACTATGCATATGTGTGTGCATAGTAAAAGCAGATTTACAGGTTTGCCAAGTCTTTTTACTTTACAAGGCTGATTAGAGAAGGCCATTACTCATTTTAATGGGAAAGCTTGCAGATATTTAAATATGCTGCTTTAATAGTCAAACATGTGAAACCATCTTTAGTTTGCCTCTCTTTCTCTGTTTGCACTTTAATCAAAGATAAAAACGCGACTCAGTCGTGATGCAACTCTTTTCTTTGCTTCTTTCTACCAAATTGAGTATATTTCTCTGTGAGTTACATTATTTTCTGTTATTTTTGCTGCTACAAATAAAAATTGTTGCCTTGGGTTTCCTGCTTTACAATTAATATAAAATATAAAAGATTATTTCATGGGTACAAAAACCTTATTGTTCCATTAGGACAGATTGCTAGAGGTCCCTCTCTACCTCTTTTGTTCAGTTTTGAGAAATCATTCTAATTTGTTCAGTAAAGAAAAAGTAGATTTTAATTCAGATATTTTGTGTCTCTAAGCTTTTACGATTAAATAAAAGACAGTAATTAGATGGTTTCAGACTGGGTGGCAGAAAAACTGCCTCAGTGTGGTTACTGGTGAGTGCAGCAGTGGTTAACTTGTTTCATACTGCATAATGCAAAAGCCTTGAGTGATACAGTATTCTAGTTTAATTATTCTTCAAATTCCGGTGGGCATTAATATAATTCTTTAAAATGTCCTTTTTTTTAAAAAACATGTCTGTTTTTTCAAGCTTTATACACACGTAACAGTTTTCTTTAAAAATATTGTAGAACAATTATGAAATAACAAAAGTTAGCATAAGGCTATTAAAGACATAGCTGGATGTTAACGAAGTGTGGTGATATTATGTTTGGAATAGCAAGTTTAGGAATCAATGCATAAAATTACCCCAACCCTAAAAAAAAAAAAAGTAAATAGTAAAGTCTTGATTTTTAGAAAATCAAGTGAGGTTATGTGTGCTGATTTAAACACTGAGGTGGAAGGAATTAAGATAAATGCTCTCTGAAAGCAGGAGCTTGGCTACCTAACAAACCATCACCCTATAACAGGGATTAAAAGTATTGTTCTGTGAACCTTGTCCGTCATCTTTAAAAAAAAAATTCACAATAAAAGTTAAACATGACGGCTTGTATTTCAACAATAACAATGAAATTGTGGCAGCATTTAGACTGATGCTGTAACTTCTGCTCCAGTTCTCACCAGCATTTTTACTTTGATGTGCAGAAGTGTGAAACTGTATTTATCTCTGAACAACTTTATATTAGCACTATTGTACAGTGGTTGTGCTAGTGTCCTTTTCCCTTGTAATCAGTTAGTTGTGTTCACCCGAGGGATTCCCTGCACTGCAGTAATATCGGACCACGTAAAAAAAATAAATAAATAAATAAATAAAATCAGGGCTTGTCATTTCCTTGAGCCCCTGTCACACCTTGAATTTTTAGCCAGCATATGCCAGACGTACCAGAACCTTTCTAAAACACTTGTAGGCATTGAAGTTTCTGTGTATTTTTTCAATTTTGGGTATATACATAGAGTATTCAAAATGAGTCTAGAACTTATGTCCAATGACAGCCTAACTTATGCATAACGCTCAGCAATGTAATGCCCAAAAGATGTCACAAGCCAGTGTCCTGAGGGGGGCTGCAATGCACCTGGAGACATCCGGCCTGCATAAAAAGATATATTTGATTGTGGTATTATCCTAGCTGTTGTTTACTGCCTGCCAAAAAAAAGAATAAATAAATAAATAAAAAGAAAAAGAAAGAAAGAGGGTTTGCTGTCGCAGCAGATTCAGCTTCATGTCTGCTAGGGTGCTAGTTGGTTGTGGCTGTGGGTGTGAACGCAGGGAGGATCCATCACACTCACGTTTCGCTCACCCTATAATGGGGATGAAGTCTGGAGAACAGTCCTCCTGTGAACCCCCTTTTATACTAAATGCTATAAATACGGCCTTATACAGTAGCTGTAAGTTAAAAACACGTTCAGCAGTCGTCTGGATAAATAGTGTTGATATGCATTGGAGATAAGTTCTTGATAAGTTACGCATACCTTACTCATAGATTTTGGATAAGCTAGACACCATGACTTATGATTAACTTTCACTTAATGTATGTCAACCTATCAGATAACTTACCTGTAACATATGGCCCACATATAAGCATACACTGGCATACCTCAATGTACTTGCAATATGTCATCGTCAGCGTGTTCCAGCGTGCTTCAGTGTTCTCATCTCTTATACAAAACGTATCCAATGTATGCCAGCTTTTTTTGCCAGATCTTTTGTACGTCAGGCATACGCTGGCTAAATCGTCAAGGTGTGACAGGGGCTTCAGGCCTGTTAGCATTTAGTTTACCCCATGACAGCATGTTTTATGACTCTAAAACATAACAAACGCTATAACATGTTGGATGATAAGGAAATTTAAACAATGATCCGACTGCTGCCTAAATCATGCACTCATTTATATGGCTTACCGTAAATGGGAGGAACAGCAGCGATAAAGGTTTTTTTTATACCACAGCACTCTGATGATTGAGGAGTGATGCATCCTCTTAACTTGTTTACTTCCTACTTTTTTGCAGCCATATTAGGATCAAAAGGACTTACTTAATCCTCTTTCCTTGTTGTCAGGAAGCAACCACACCCCCACTTGAAATATGCATGTTAAATGTCATGTGTTGTATACAAAAGTCCATCGGATGTATCATCCATTCATATATGGTACTCACTTCCTGTTTTTAAAAGGTTACACAGACATTTTGCCTTGAAATTACTTTCCTGATTGAAAAAAAACTATATAATACTATTGATGATATAAGTAAGCACTATGTTTTCAATATTTACAACCTTTATTGCTCCAAATTATGATTTTTAACCTTTTGAAAGGTTTTTGATGATTGGTATTCAGGCCTTTGTGAAGATTAGTTTATAGATTTTCTGTTGAATTTGAAAGCAAAGCTGGAGGTGTAGCATGAAGTTCCCTATCCACAGAAAGAGGACACTTCTTTTCTGCGTAAAACAATTGTTTTGGTTGTTTTCAAAGAAAAAAATGTTTCTTAGATCATGTGTAGACTGGGCTTTTGTCTTCGGTTGAGGAACAAAATTGTTTGTCGTGAACTTGAATAGGTCTGTGGTTTTTCATCGTGACAGATCATGGATATAGTCCAAAGAGGTGTAAGAAATATCCAGAGATTGGTAGTAACTGATCAATGTTACTGGAGTTGTACCATTATGCAGTATGATTACTTTTATTTAATAATGCCAATTGCTAAAACATTTTACCTACTCAAACATTTTAAAGATTTCACAAAATGAAGAACCAGCTCCTCCTGTGCTTTCAGCACTAATAGCGTCATGACTCTCGTGCTCAAACCACAATATTTTTTTACTTCCTCCAGATGGATATATAAGCAACTCATGTGTGGATATCGACTATGAGGCAGTTAAAAAATATAAAACGTCACCATTACGAAAAATGGAGACATTCGATTTACCTCCGCCCCCCCCGGATCCTCCCATGATGTCAATTATGGAGTCCAACAACAGGGACAGGTAAAAGGATGGAGGATTAGTTTCGATTAATTTTTTTATTTAAAGACATATGCGATAAATTTTCACATGTTAAATTTTAATAATGAACTTTTTCTTGCTTTAACTACAATTTGTTTATTTATTAAATTTGCAGCTTTCTTCAAGATGATGGTGAGTTACATCTTTCAAACACAAATATATCAGTTTAGCTTTGGTGACTAGTTACTGTATATTGATATATTTAAGTCTACTTGGGGATACTTGGGCCTTGGTTCTCTCAATGCATGTTTTGGATCTGTCCTGGTACTTTTACTAAAGTCAAAATACATGGCATCCAGGATGTATCCCACCTCTTGCCCAAAAAAGCACCAGTATCCCTGCAAGGACAGGCAGGTCGTCATTAGATGGATAATTTAATCTAAGCTTTAATTCTATTTTCATTCTATTTGGTGTATTATGTAATTTTCATCCTTGTATCGGAAAAATGTGTGATGTATTTTTTTTTATTTCAGGTAATGATGTTATAAATACTACTAGAAAAAGATTCATACTTATTTTGTTTGCTAACATTCTTTCCAAATCCCCCCAAAAAACTCAAAAATTCCATTTATACTGTATTATTAAAAATGTGTAACAGTGCAGTGTTACAGTAAAAGCTGATGACATTTACCAGTTTAATTTACAACATTAAGGACTGGGTGTGAAGCCAATGACTTCTGTGAAAAACACATACCTCAGAAAAACAGCTTTTAAAGCATTTCTGAACAGCAATTCTAAGGTAAATCTAAGGTTACATTGAACTACTTAAAACCACTTCATGCCTCAGAACATTTTAACTTATTCATAGTTTATTGGTCCAAAGCATAACAGCTCGTAAGGCAGCTAAATATACCTTTTTCATCATCACATGCAGTTGTTTTATATTGAATACCTATTCAGTTTGATGTGTAAAGGTTGACATGCTTGCATGTTTGTCACCTTTTTGCTGCAGTAAATAAAGCTCATGCTTATTAAACTATAACTGACTCCATTTTCTCTCTGCCTATAGAGGATTATGATGATGTTCAACCATTGCCCGCTGAAGATTTCCCTCCACCTCCACCAGAAATTAGGTATCACATTACTTATTCCACCCATTAAGTGATGGTGTTCATTGTGCTCAGTGGAAGAGAAAACTTGCATTTGTACTGCAGATGTTGAAGTAAAGGTCTGGCGGATGAATATATTTAGTAATAATTTGATTAACTCACTTATTATCTTTTTTTTTGCAGCATAAACCCCAAATTGGAAAAAGAGCTAAGAAAGAAATTTAAGGTAAAACTTTCACAGCAGGTTGATAAAATTACATAGTTTAATCTATTGAGAAGTTTCTTATGGTTTATTGTAGACTTACTGTATATCTGTTCACTATGAAACTAAGAAAGAAAAGAAGAAGTTAGATGCATTATAAAATCCACTAGAAACTGAGTGTACTGTTTTCTTTCAGTATGATGGACCTCTCAGGGTTCTCCACAGCATGATGGTGGATCCTAACTGCGTCATAAAGAAGCTGGGAGGAAAAGATCTCCAAGTGACTCAGGGAGAAATTGTGGATGTCATTGAAGAAACAAACAGCAAGAAGTTTCTGTGTCGAAACAGCTTTGGAAAATGTACGTAAACAATTAGTTTGTTTGTTTTTACATCAGGAAAGTATGCTACAATTTATAACATAAGTGGAACAACATAAAGATTCAATGTGAAGAATATTCTGGGTCAGTGACCATCTCGTCTTTCATTGCAGTTAAATATTTAGGTGATCATTCAAGACAAAGAGTGAGCCCTGAGCAAACCAAAATAACTAAGCGGCCTCCTGCTGGTAGATACTGCTTACTCACATGACCACACTGTCTCTGTGGCTGGTTTTTATAAGTAGCACTGTGTAGCACTGACCTGAAGATATAAAAGTCTAGAAAGTTGAGTTTGCAGAGGTGTGCAACCTTCCACTATGACTCTTAATAACCTAGAAATGAGAAAAGACCTAAATGTTTATAAAGATAGATGCAATAAAAGGTGTTCTGTTTCTTTTCTTAAATGATTATATTGAATTTCCATAACAGAATGACGCAGAGCTATTTTTCCATATTAGATTAAAAACTATGATCTTCTTTCATGTTTTACCAGGTTGTATTCTAAAAGGTACTCATGGTGAAGGAGATACATTGCCTGCACTTATCAATTGTCAATCAGCAAAATACCTTCTTTCTTCCTTAGTTGACTTAGATAAATGAAAGGCTTTATCCTCACAGACATGAGATTTAAGCACTTTAAACTTGCATTCCTGTATTACTAAATGGGGGCAATACGAGTCAAAAATAGAATGAAAAATAGTCCCCAGGTAGAACCGTACATGGATTTTAATTTTATCCTGTGTAATCTTCCTTTAGGTTTGATGAAGGAGAAAAGTTGATAAACAGTAGCTGACAGAAAGAAAAAATAAGTGCTTGTCAGGGTTGTGTGGAGGTTTTTGAGGACCCAAATGCAGAGATAAGGAGGAAGAGATGAGTTTGCAGATTTGATGAAAAGACAAAGGCAACTGAGGCAAAAATCAATAAATATAGAAAACCAAAAAAACAGGAGATGCCAGGGAGAATCCCACACAGGGAGCTGAGTAACAACAAATCAACAAGAAATCAGCAATAAGGGAACTGTAGAGGTGGTGTATATATGTATGGGGAACAGAACAAAGCTGACATGGAGCAGGTGTGAATAGAACTAACTAGAAGGGAGCTAAGGGGAAAGGAAACAAGCACAAGGGAGCAACAGAGAGTAACTAAAAAAATAAAAAAACTTAATAAACATAACCCAAATGGAAAAGAAACAAAATATCAAGAAAACAAAGAATAACATAAATCAAAGTGGAACTAAAAACTTTAAAAGAAACATAAGTCCACAAGGAGGGAACCATAACAGTGCTGGATTTATTGCGAAATTAAACTGATTTTCTGTGTCTTGTCTACCCAGCAACAGAGTCTTTGGTCAAATAGGTCAGACCTGAGCTCACAGCTTTTTGATGACTCGTGCAAACCCTGACTTTGCTATCCTTAAACCACTTGGTAACTAAATGACCTGTAAAATTAAGGTCATTTAGGCCAAAACTTTCACTGTCTGCTCATCATTTAATTGGATTCTACAGAGTTCTTTTTGTTCATGATAATATATATGTAACATGAATTGCACCAGGGAACTTATTCCCCCAGGCTTATTGTGGTTACCATTTCACAGGGAATATTGTTAGGAGACATGCAGGTCTCATCTAATCATTGAGGCTAAACACTTTCTTTTCAAATGTTTTAGACCTGATTGCATATCAAAGCTGTAATCTGCATTTTTCTTTCTTTTCTTTTTGTTTCTTTTTTGAATTATGACCTCTTCCTCTCTGAATGGGCTCTCATCCTATGCTAATACAGGAGTTATTCGGCTCTATATAATCTTCTCTTGTACATGTGACCCATGGGGGACATTTACACTGTAGTTAATCTTAATGAGGGTTGAACAGATTCATTGGAAACCTTAAAGCTTCTGGAAATTATATGTAAGGAGGAAGCAGACCTGAGGGGATCCACCGCCATATCCTGGCTGACGTCTTCTGATATTTCTATCGTTTCATACAAGACGCAGTGGGTTTAAGGAGTTGCAGTAAAAAAAACAGCTTTCATCCTCCATCACTCAAAAAAAAAATATCTCAGTGTAGTGCAAATCCTAGAGATCAAAAGACGTTTATTTTAACCCACCTACCCTGTATCGGGTACAGTACTCCAATCTGACCTTAAAGTAACGTGTTTTCATGGAGTTAATATATATGGATACCTGAATGTTTATAACAAAAAAATAAAATTTTTTAGACTAACATTAATAAGAATTAATGTTTCATGTTTTTAATTACTGGGAGGGTAAAATTAGGAAGTAAAGAAGCAGAAGAATAATTTCTGCAGTAGTGCTTAGGATGAATATGGTTCTGTATAAGTGAATGTTTTGTATCTCTTTTTGCAGATGGATATATCTCAAAATCTCTTCTTCTCCCGATGTAAGTAAATCTGTCTCAGTTTGAGACTCAGCATCTATTCAGCATTATTGGATTTTTATTTGGTTAATTTTCATAATTTTTTTCAATCATTATTTGAAATAATGGATTTGTATACAGAGATATATCCAGACAATATGTTAAGATCATTCTTTCATTTCACTTTGCCTAATTCTACCATAGATAATTATATATCTAGTTACATGATCCAAGGATTTCAGCCAATGTTGTACTTTACTAAATAACTATTTATCTTTAGGGAAGGAGACATTTATGATGATGTGGACTACAATGATGGTAAGCTAAATATATTCTAATATTCATCAGATTTGCTTTTAAATGTACAGAGGAAACAGAGTTTTCCAACCTCTTTAATATTTGTATTCTTGGTTTCATTGCAGCCATTTGCTAAACAAAAAAGTTTATTTAATACCTCCTAAATGTACAGTTAGAACCATATACTTCCTGAAAAAATATGACAATTTATTAAAAATGAAAAAGTGAAATATCACATGGTCATAAGTATTTAGACCCTTTGCTGTGACCCTCATATTTAACTCACATGCCGTCTATTTCTTTTGATCCTTCATTGGAGTCTAGCTGTGTTTAATCAAACTGATTGGACTTGATTAGGAGAGGCAAACACCTGTCTATACCTTACAGCTCATGAACATGAGGTCCCAAAAAAAATTTGTGTTTATGTTGTTTCCATCTCTTGTGAGAACTGACAATAAGTACGCCATCGTTCACCATCCAACCCACTGATCTCTATTTATTCACTGGATTGCTGATAGGTCGAAAAAAACGAAGTCAGTGCTGCCATCTTGGTACTCCCCACTTTCACAGAGTTGCGCAATAAAAATTTCTGTAATGTAATGTAATCAATACATTTATATTACATTTACATCACCAATTTACCACTTTTTGTTCATCAGATAGTGTGTGTAATATTCTTAATATCTAAGTATAGTATTACTGTGCTCCAATAAGACCCTATTTTTGTTGTGTTGTATTTGTATAATATGTTATATTATATGATTTATAGACTTCATGGACTCCATACTAAATATGCAATTTGATGTGCCTATTTTTAATCCTAAATTACAGTCATCTACTGATGCTATGATGCTTGTTTGATGCTGTAGCGCACATATTGTTTACATTCAGACCGGTCTAACTAGGGAGTACCAATATGGCGGCTGGTGACTTCACATCACTGTGTTCTACCAACGGCCTATCAGCAATCCAGTGAATAAATAGAGATCAGTGATCCAACCTGACAGAAATCTCTGCAATGAAACAGAGTGCAAAACTTAAATGTGTCTGAATACTTTCCATACCCACTATGTACACTAAGATTAAAAGGTTTATTCATGCTGTTAATTTGTTTGCTTTTTTCTTTTTTAGATGTTTATGACAACGACACAAACTAATTGTGCACCTGAACATGTGGGGGTAAACTATCCAGGAAACAAACTAAAGCCTAAAGTTTTTCAAACTAGAATACAATCAACAATAGCAGAGATCCATCTAAGTACAAATAGTCTGTTTGGAAAATTGTCGTGTTTTGTAAATTTTTTTTTTTACTTTGCTGAACAGAAAAGGACAGATTTTCTTTTCATCTCACATATAAAAAGCTGTGTTGTAAAGTCAAACTAGTTAAAGTGATGTCTGTCAAACTAATTAAAATTCACAATAAAAACAACTCAACTACAGTTACACGACTAAACCATCTTGAATTAATAAACTATAACCAACATCTGTTGATGGTTTCGTCTTCTTCCATTCACAGGACATCAGGTATATTTTCTCATACTTGCAACACCAACACACACATACAGTCTCACACACACTGAGAATTATGAATTGTTTATTGCACTGTTTGTGAAAATGCTTGTATACAAATTGAATACACTATTTCTGTTGCTTTTTTTTTGGCATTGAAGATAATTTAAAATAAAAGTAATACTGTTCCTGTTTGAAAAGTGTGTGTGTTTAAATTTGACAAAAAAGAATGGAGTGCTATAGGTACAATGACGAGATTATTATGAAACTATGAATGTTTTTTCAAAAACCCTCTCTCTCAGCTGGGATTCCCCAGGGCTCGGTTCTGGGCCCTTCATGTTCTCTATTTGCTTCTGCTAGGAACCATACTTAAAAAGCATTTTTTTTAACCATATATAGATAACAGTCATATTAATGTCCCTCTTAAAAATAAAGATGCCCACTCTATCACTGCCTAATCACGTGTCCTGATGACATAAAGGCCCGGATGCCTCAGATCTTTTAAAATTCTAATTAAAGAAAGACTGAAGTGAAGGTTTTTTGGTGACACCACTGGAATAAATCTAGGCTCTACGATACAGGATATCAAACCAGTCATCACTAACCTAGGGGTAAAAGTGGATGCAGATCTGAAGTGTGGTAGCCAGATCAGGGACAGTTGATAACGCAAGTTTTTTTTTTTTTTTTTTAATAATTTGAGGCAGCTGGCCAAAATACTGCAAATTCTTTCATCTCCCACCTTCACATGGTTCAGAATGCTGCAGCACGCCTTTTAACTGACACATGCAAGTATGATACATCTCCCCAATTTTAGCCTCACTCAACATGCTGCCCATACACTTTATAATTCATTTGAAAAAAAAGTATTTGCTTTTAAATCCTTGAGTGGGCTTGCCCAGTGTACCTCTCGGAGCTTCTACATCCTTATAGACCTACTTGCTGTCTTAGTTCAGCTGCTTCTGAGAGAGCCTAAAACTAAAGCTTCAAAGCTCTGAAATGACCTGCCTCAGCACATCAAACAGACCTCAGGCAGGCCTCTTCTCTGTTTTTGAATCTCTTGTCAAAACCCACAATGTCTCTTTAGCACCTCGCAAGACAGTGGGCTTTATTTTATTTTTTTCTTTTATTCCTTTTATCTTTTACCCAGTTCTATTGATTTGATTGTGTGAATGTTATTGTTAACCATGTTTTAGCTGTTTTTATTCCACCAGCTTTTTATTGTTATTACACTGTCACAAATACAGAGCAATGACCAATTAACCCATCCCCTTGGGGAGCAGTGTAGGGTAAAGGGTCTTTGCTCAAGACCCAGCATGGCAGTCTGCGGTAGTGGGGCTTGAACTCAGAACCTCTGCATTCCAAGCGCAATGCCCTGGCCAACACTCCCAGCAGTACAGTTTTTATCTGTACTGTTTTATGTTTGTTTTTTTTTTGGTCAGCTGTGTTGTTCTTGTTTTAAGTGCTTAATAGATCAGATTGGAGCAGAGGTCTGTAACAGCAATAATAATGGGGGGGGGGGGGGGGGGGGTGATTTGACAACACTGATTGCATCTGAAATCTACTTGCTGAATGATAATATAGCTATTTCCAGAACAGAGATTCAGAAAGCATGAGTAATAAATGTATTTTAAGGACCTGAAAAAATCCCAAATGTTGCAGCAGACCAGCCTGGTATGTCTAATTTCACTAAAACAATGTTTCTAACTGCAGAGGAATGTTAAACAGCTAGACAGGGTAGCACTGCAGGTTAAGTGAGGATCAGAACTTCCTCCAGTAAGAAAATAGATATTTTAAATCCTAACAAATGAATCTGTTAGGATTCTATGTTTATAGCCCAATGCAAGTGATTTGGTGATTAAGTCACAAGGTTATTTAATACAGCTGTGTAATGATTGCAGGTTCTACTTCCTATACATTATGATTAAAAACATCTGTACTTTTCTAAACTCAAAATGCTTGATTTTCTTTTTTTTATTGGAAAAACCTTGCAGGAGGAATACCAATTCCCCAGCTCCCATGTAAGGATAAACAAGGGATGAATAGTTCTAGAACTTCATTAAACACGGCGGTGCTAAATTTGCTTCCAAATTTTTAGAGTTGTAGAGAACCATTTCAGTGCTACTTTGGCGTTTGGAAAGTCGAACTCTAAAATCTGCAACTTACAGACTTTTGAATGAGTAGCCTATACTAAATGCAAATCCCCTTAATAATTTGGTTAATATTTTTAGCCTGTTTTTCTTACCAACCATAGAAATGTCATTTTTTGAATTTGTTATGACAATGATTTCAATCACTAAGTCTAGTTGAAAACTAAAATACTTTGTTGAAAATGACAAATTATGAATTTTTAAAAACAAATCAAAAGCTAAACCTGTATATAAGCTACTGAGATCCAAAAAGACCGCCTGGCTAAAAGTTGAAGATTCCTCTTAACCAGCAAAAATGGTCGGCACAGGATGAGAAACGTGTAAAAGCCTAAGGTATATCCAGGAGAAGTACTACTTCTGTTTCTTACTAGTTGAGTTCTGCATTAACAAGGATCCTGTTTCAGTTCTAGAAGGGGAAATCTTTGAATATTAAAGGCCCATAGGATAATACTTAAGAACCAGAATAACTCATTAAATTGCTTAAAATACTATGCCACCTAGTGGCAACACTTTGCTTAGCATTCTGAAATCTCCAAGTACTTGTAATTTTTGGATAAAACAATTCAAGGAATAACAACTAAACATAAAGGAATATTTTAAGAAAATACTCAACAATGCATATTTAGTGAATCAGAAAATTTAGATTTAGCAAAGAGGATCCTTGAAGGTAATATATCAATGCTGTAAGACCTAAAGAATCTGTGTATCATTTGTTCATTTATCAAATTAAAACAGAAGATTAAAAATATTTTTTTTATTGTTTCAGATTCAAAACGTCACATTTACCAAACAATTTTTGACAAGAACTTAAGTTTCATCATAGCATACTCCTCTTAAAAAGCAGTCTTGTGATCTCACATGCGATGTTTAATCTTTAAGAATGCAAATATGCTTTTGTTGCCTTTGATTATAAACAACACTTTTAAATCCAAACATTGTGCTACAGAGAATGACAGGAGATGTGCATTTATCCCTTCATAGTAAAAGAGATGGGGAATAAACTAAAAGCTATATGGGTCATACTTTACATTCTTTACAGCATTTAATGAAATAGCAGAAATAAACAACAAACTTCGCCCTCATAGACAAAAGGAATATTGGAAAATCAAATGTTTTAATTCGTTGGTAGATGTAGCTTTACTTTAAGATGCAGCTAATAAGTCAAACAACATCTGTAAACAGTGGAAAATATTATTTTAATTAGGAATGAGGGCCTTTACAATATAGCATATATACAGCATTTTACAAGTCACATGTTCTTGTTTTAAAAGATGCTTAGATTTAATATTCTTCACACGTTATAGGATGAATAAAACAAAACATCTATTTTATGAAGTGCTGATATTTTTTATGGTTATTGCTATTCTATCTGAATTGAGAACCAAGAACAAGGAACATTTTGCTTAAAAATAAAACAGTAACAGAGGGGGTTAGCTGGGGCTAAAAAGAAAATTGGTACATCATTTTAAAGAAAATAAACATGACTCAGGATAATCGATTCGGCATGACACACGGGGACAATTTGGATGATATAAGCATATAACATTTTTTGTAAATAAAAAGGTCAGAGGGGAAGAAGTGTCCAGTTACGAAGATGTTTGAAACATCTTTCTCGGAAAACGCTGATCATGATCCAAAGAGTCTGCAAAAAAAAAAAAACATTTGCTTGGTTAGAAAATTTGAATCTTACAAAGATTTCAAATGCTGTCTTTAAACAGTAGAAAAGTTCAAACCAGGTCAAACACAAGAAATATTCACTAGATGTTCATATCAAACAATCTGACTTTCTGGTAATTCTGCGGTGCCGCTAGTGGCACCATGTTTCTTTATTTCTGCTCATTGTGCCTTTTGCTGGTATTCCATTTAGGCGTATGGAGGATTATTTTAACACTATCAGGATGAACATTTGGTTAAATAATTTTTTTATCAAATCAAAATGTTTATGGTCCATTATGTATAGGCATATAGCATGACATTTAAAGGATACAAAAATGAAGTATCAGAAAGGTTTAAAATAAGATAACATTTGATTATTTCTTAGGATAAATATCTTGAGTTGCATGTCACCATTTTTTTGTGTGCACAGACAAACAGAGGGTGACTTACACGATCATGCAAAACATCATGAAGATGTTCCAGAAAGCGATAAAGATCCTGAAGTATCGCAGGCTGAGAAGGAACTCTCTGATGTTGTCACCTGTTAGCAGACAGGAGGGATAGAAAAATATCCAGATAAACAAGTGAACGGAAGTTATCCCAAAAAAAAAGGTTATTCAGGAAATCAACTCACCAGTAAAAGCTTTACATTAAAAACCAAATTAGTTTAGAAAATTGCTTCTTCTGCCTGGATTTTCTACATTTTAAATGTATTAATCATTAGTTTATTATAGTCTGTAACATACGAGAAATTTCCTCATAACTTTACTTTTTTTTCTGCCTTTATTACATAATCTTAAATATGAAAAGTTCTGATGAGTTACTCAGTACTTTAGTAACCTTTGTTACCAAATACTTTTTACTCTTTCTTCAGTGATTTCATAAATTTCTTCTTTTTACACTTAAATAGAAATAAGATGAAATAGTGCTATTCTTACTTCAGTAAAATTTCTGGGTACTCTACCCACTTCTATTTTACTTACTAAATACATAAACTTTAAAATACTTTTGTAGCTAACCCGTAGTGCTATGTGTTTTCCAACATTCCCCTGCTTATGCTGCATATCAAACAACATTCTTTACTTTCTCCTACACATAAATACAGACCTGTTGTCGGAGCTCCAGACTCATCTCCAAACCCATGAGCCTCCTTCCTTTTTCTAACAGAAAACAAACACTCCATCAGCTACTAGCCTTTACCTGACTATTGCATCCATTTAACTTCGTCTTTATCATTTTTACAGTTAAAGAGGCACCTGTACTTACAGTTTGAAATTCAGCACTGCCCCTGCGTTCACCAGCAGCGTCCTAAAGACAACAGAGATTCACAAATGTTCACTGTGAGGAAATGTTCACTAGAGAGCTAATAATGTTGCTAGCTGCTGAGTTGGCAGCAACGTTTCACAGGATTGATCGATATTCTCCTAAAGTAGCAATAAACTGCTACATTCTCATAACAAACTGGTAGGCAACACATTTTCTGCCGATAAAAAAGAAGAAATTATATTCATAAATTACCCAAATATTAACAGATCCCCCAGCATTTTCTTCACATCCCAAAACGCCTGACTTCCGGGTATCGTGACGTGATCGGGGTGGTACCCAATACGACTGCGGGACGTCAATGATCACTTTGTCCTGAGGTAAGACTTAAAGGCACGGCTCGGGTTTATATCTATATGAAATTAGTTAAGAAAAAACATACCTTAACAAATTAGACCAAAGCAAGAAGTCATATTTTACATTGGAAATATGAGGTAGGAAATAAAGCTATGTATAGTCACCAAAAGAAAACCATCTAACACACGTTATATCATTTAGAGAGGCTGATTTCATTTTTTTTTTTTTTTTTTGGTAGACTTGTATTTTAGATTTTGCCCCTTTGTTACATATATTTAAATAATAATTTTTTTTTATCGATTAATCCAAATATTTTTTTACAACTCCAAGGCAAAGAAAATCATTAATTATTGCAAAGATTATTTAAAATAGGATTGCTTTAAATCAATGACATGTTATGTGGTTATTTAAGCTGTAATTGTAAATCTAGAGAGACGAAAAAATGAATCATCTAAACAATTTATTGATGTCATAAATTATAATATTATTATACTATTATACTAATCAGCAGGTTTACTAGTGGTTCCTACAATTTCTAAAAGTAGAATGGGCGGCAGATCTTTGAGTTATCAGGCTCCTCTCCTGTGGAACCAACTACCAGTTTTAGTCCATGAGGCAGACACTCACTAAAGTTATGCTGCTATAGGCTTAGACTTCTGGAGGACATAGGGACCCCTATTTCATCATTCTGCTTCATTCTATCTCTATTCTCCCACTCTGCAGAATAGATTAGTTCAATCTCTAACGTTATGCTCTCTCTGCCTTTTCTCATAGTAGCTTCGCCTCATCTGTTCCTGTTTGCCTGTGACAACATCCTGGAGAGAAATATCAGCTGTGCTGCTGATGTTGGAGATAGGCCTTTTTTTCCAGTGTAGTCCTGTTTCTCTGACTGTGACTGGCTGGATGTGCTCTCTTCATCCTTTGACATGGGAGTTGTCTCAGAGCTCGTTTGCCTGGCTGTGTGTTTCCTGGACGGGGCCGCCTTTTACAGTTGCTTTTTGTATTTCTGTCTCCTTGAACCCCAGCCGGTCTCGGCAGATGGGCGCTCACACTGAGCCTAGTTCTGCTCTAGGTTTCTTCCTGTTAAAAGGGAGTTTTTCCTCTCCACTGTCGCTACAAGCATGCCTAGTGTGAGGGATTACATTGGAATCAATGAGTCGATGCAATCAACTGATTTTCCTTAGATAGAAAACAATCAATTTGGCTGTATGATCTGGTGAACTGTAAAGTGACTTGAGATTACATGTGTTGTAAATTTGCGCTATATAAATAAACTGAATTTTACACATTTTTATGTTCTTAATGAGGTATTTAAAAATCTAATAGATAAGATTATCTTTTTTTTAGTCACATTTGTATGTTCATTGAGGCACTTTTTACTCTCACAAGAATTTTGGAGAAACCAGTGGTGTTTTGTCGCCATCTAGTGGACAAGAATATTAATGCTATTTTCATTTGTCGCAAATGAAGATAAACAAATAATGAATTCATTATAAAATAAAAGATATCGGGAATTTTATACCACCCAAGTATATCAGTAGAATTCTTTCCATAGTCGGTAGCTTAGGTTTTATCGAAAAAAAAATTAAAATAAACGCTGGGTATTAAATTAAATGGATTTAGGCTTGTTTTTCTCTGATCCACTGAATAAATTGTCCACATTACGCATGGACACGTGCCTCGCGCTTTATTATGATCCGAAGCAGCATTAACCCTCAAACAGCCTAGCGTGGCCCAGTTTGCAGCTGTTTGCAGTCCAGACAGAAGGAGAAGGCGTTTGTTTTCCGAGCAGCTGGCATGAAGCGCTCAAGAGGATGAGGATGAAGCGGAGACGCGGTGGATATGGGTGGTATTAATAGGAGCGCTCCAGCGTCGCAGGCGTTCACTTTCGAGACTAGGGGGCTTGGTGGAGAGTCGGTGGGCTAAAAGGGGGCTTCTTATCCAGACTGCGCAGTTTGGACAATTAATAACAATTATAATCCAGGGAATCAAAGGGATTTTTCTGCTCATCAGAGTGGCAACATGGAAAACGTGCTGGCAGTTCTGAATTTGGGCGATTTTGCCCAGATGTTTTCCAAAATGGGAATGTTTCCTGTATTTGATCTCGCATATTACATCGTTTCCATCCTCTATCTCAAATATGAACCAGGTGAGTGATTTTGACAGACTTATTATTATTATTATAATTTTTTGCAAGCTGAATCTTTAACTCAGTGGATAAGAAATAAAATGTAGAGTCCATGATATGACCCAGTTGCAACGGATCTAAAAAAATAAAAACTTTGTTGAATCTTTGACATATTTGGAATCAAATTATAGCATTGGTGGTCTACTACAAGCCCTCATATTAGCTGAATAGTCCTGCAGATGGATTTTAACCTTTCCTTATAAAGCATGACCTGTTACATAAACTGCAGCAGTGCCTCTAAAGCTGATCTCTGTTTTTTAAAGCCCTTGTGCGTTAAAGCTGCAACCTCAACTCTTGTAGAGTAAACTAAGCTTCTCAGATATGGGTTGATTTTTCTCCACGTTCTGGCCCATTTGACCAAGAGAGCCTGCAGAAGAGTGAAACCTGAGAGAGGAGAGAGCATGTGCATGCCAGCAATAAATAGAAGAGCCTGAAATAGACAGAGTCAATGTGCCTCTGAAGACACTGTGTTACACTTTTTTGGGCCTCAGTGAGGTCTGCTAATCCCTGCAGGCTCAAACATTAAGAATGCATCTAATCCCAAAACAGATTTTCCTTTCTATGAAGTCAAAAGACATAAAAGTATAAGCCATGTCTGCTTCCTTTTCTTTCAGTGTGACATGTCCTACATATAAAATGGGGTAGAGCAGATTCCTCTCACATCTTTTTTTTGTAGCACCTTGCACAGTTTGAATGAAATAGCATAATGGAGCAAAATATAATCCTTTGGTCCTTAAGGCACATTTTTTCCCATGTGTTATGTTTCAGGACTAAGACGAAAGCTCAATCAATTTTAATTATGGTAACTTTTCTTTCTGACCAAAGGTTCAGTTAAAGTTGGAGAATATACTCACAGTCACTGCTATATTTCTGTTATTAATGTGTTACAAAGGGTTAACACAGCCAATGTTATATACAAAACACTGCTGTGTTAATCACATTTGCCTGTTTAGAAGTATTATATGTGGTATAAAACACATAATTATTCAGCTTAAATTGGTTTGCACTTCCATTGTTAAACATAAAGAGCATGAATAATAATAAAAATAACTTTTTTGCATGATTAGATAGCTGTCAGTTTGTGGTGTGAGAGTAGGACTCAAGTACAGACAGGAACATGGGAGCTGTGTGGTGAGTTGAAGGGTTTCAGTTATAACCAAAGGATAAAACTTAATACCAGACAAGAGGAGAAAAGTGCATGGAGCCTGAGGAGGGAGACTAATTAAGATGAATAGAGTTAAAGGAAGGTGAATAGAGGTACAAACCAGGGGGGAAAGATCAGCAGAGATCTAAGAAATAAATACAGCAACATAAATGAACAGAACAAAAGGAAAAAACTAAAAAGCTAAATAAAAGAAAGTTGAAGTGATTTGGAAAGACTTAAATGGATATTAATTTGTAAAGAGAACACCCTGGAGATTGTGATACAGGTTTGGAATAACAGTAAATCTCTTCTGTAGATCATTGATTCTGAAAGTTGTATTTAAAGTTATAGAAACATTACTAATAAGTAGATAAAACCAAATAGAATTGTTGTTGATGCCTTCTTTATTACTATTGTACCAATGAGTAAAATAAATTTATATGTTAACTGTTGGTTAAATATTTACATTCAACCAACAGTTTGGGACATGATTCAATTCTGGTTCTTTTAATAAGTTTGCAAACCTCTGCTGAAGATAACGTTAACATAGATGCAATAATGAGATGCTTTTGTAGATAAACTTTTACCTTATATTGACTTTATGGCTTCCCTTGAGTCTGTCAAAATTTGAGAGAACACTGCTAAAAAAAACTGCAGCTACAAAAAAAGTTGCAGCTACAACTTAAATATATCCACCCTTGTTAGTGATGTAACATGGTGCCGTATTAATAATTTGGGTGGCAGGATTTTCCCTTTATGCACCAACGAATAATAGGAAAACTGTCAAGAAGTAGAAGTAAGTGCTGGTTGCTATATATAAAGCAGTTATAAAAGTTTTTATTTTGTGTTTCCTCGGTTAATTCTCTGCGGCTGTTTTGCCATCCTGAAAGTGAGCTTATTTTCATAGCCGTAATTTGACAGTCAAATACCTTCTGCTGCCACGCCAGCACGTATGAGATTACCCATATTTTCCACCATCAGAGACGACGAGCCCATAGTGCAGGAGAACATGAATGAGTCTTTAGGACCAAAATGATGGAAGACAGACAAGTATGAGTGTGAGGTCAGAGGTCAGGCCTGAGGAGGGAGGAGGACTGCAGATGAATGTATTTATAGGCAGAGCAGCATGTTAAAGATCAGATTGCTCTCACACTGAGCACCAGTCAGACCATGTCACACCCACCCACCTGTTGCTGAGCATTTGCTCCTGCAGCTCAGTTTGAATGTCGAAGCAGCAACAAGTCTATAATTGTTATCTGTAAAGATGTTGCATTTGTCGTTTGCCTCACGTGTGCACATTTGAAATATTCTTCTTAGTTCCTTCCAGGGATTCGTGTTCATATAGATATAAATAAAATCTTGGTGTGATTGTCCTCTCATGCCAATACGCTTCAGCTAATTATGGAGGACCCAAGATGAATGAAGTCACATAGATTCTTGGCTCACTTCTCTTTTGTATGTGACTAGAAAATCTCTAGAGGCATCATGATCACTTCCTCTATAGCAATAGATCTAAATGGTACCTCTGTTTAATTTAGTTTTTTTTATATAGTACCAACTTACAACATGTCATCTCAATGCACATTACAGAGACAATTCAACCAGATCATACAGTCAGATCGGTTTGAAGAAAACCAGCTAATTGCATCGACTCATTAACTCAAAGGGAATCCCTCAAACCAAGCATGCACATAGCCACAGTGGAGAGGAAAAGCTCCCTTTTAACAGGAAGAAACCTCAAGCAGAACCAGGCTCAGCGTCTCACTCTGGATGAGGAACCATCTCTGAAAGTGTTTAGGGCTGATCTCCGGAGCATCCCGGGGATCCTTCTAGGGCCTACTTACCGACTCACACACTGTTTAATAATAATAATTTTAAAAAAATGCACACAATCTAAAAGCTCAGCAATTTTTGTTTTATTTTTAAATTTGATCGCAGTTTACATGTCGAAGGTTGCCCTTTTTTTGTTGTATGCATTATTATGGGGTGATTATTTTCATATACCACACTAGAAACCATAATGGAAGCCTTTTTTTTAACCTGTTAAAACTTTTTATCCTAAATTAAACTGGTAAAAAAACACTAATCTTTGGGGTCCAGCTTCTTTTCAACCTATGTTTCCACAAAATCACTACAAAAAGACAATATAATCTAACAGATATAAAATGTTCAGAATACAATCAAAATGAGCAAAATCTGAATTCCAACAGAGACATTAAGAGAGTAAAGAGTTTCCAAGGCAGACCAGAGTTAAAGAGACAAGAACAAAGATTTAAATACAGTTTCAAAGATATTTAGAATCTGGTTTAAAAGCTTGTACAACTTTTGCAGATTAAATTTTTACATCAGCACCCTCTTTGCCCAAACTTTCAACTAAAAACTTACAGTCACCTACTAAAACTCCTACAAGGTCAAACACTTTACCTGCATGCTGTTTTAAACAGCGACATGTAATATCTGAGCAGCAAACATAATAATCTCTGTTTCTATAATTTGTCGATGGATTCAGAGCAGGTTATTTCTGAAGGACTTCAGTGGATCATTGGCAGCCAATCAGAAACTTCTATATTTTGTCCTTTATGTCCTCTCTGAGTTTTTAATTCTGTCATATCCTCTGGTTAGTTTTCAGGTTCAGCTGAATGCTGTTATAGTGAAGCTTTATAATCAGGGCGTAAGCTGAACCACAAGACTGGGTGTAGACAAAGATACCGCTCACAGGGACACACTGGAAACACTGATAATACGTTTCTAGTTGTGACTAACGAATGTGTATTCATTTGTAATGCTTTTGTTTTGTTTTTGAGTGTAAACCTTCAGAAACGTCTAGAGATGCACCAATATTTATACTGTACTGGTTCTAATATTGAAGATAATTCTACTTTGGGTATCTTGTAAATGGTGCTGATTCATAGGGCAGATCTATTCAACGTATTTCTTTGATACATTTAAATTGGGTTAAAATCTCTTGAACAGCAGCAGTATTAAAGTTTCATATTGTTTTCAGGGTAGAATTTGTTTTTGTAACACAATTTAATTTAATTCAATTCATTTTATTCATATAGCGCCAATTCACAACACATGTCATCTCAAGGCATTTTACATTTCACCAGATCATACAGTCAAATTGATTCAAAGTTTTCCATCTAAGGAAAATCTGTTGCTTACATCTACTCATTGACTTGAATGCAATCCCTCACGCTAAGCATGCTTGTAGCGACAGTGGAGAGGAAAAACTCTCTTTTAATAGGAAGAAACCTCCAGCAGAAACTGGCTCAGTGTGAGCGGCCATCTGCCGAGGCCGACTGGGGTTCAAGGAGACAGAACTAGAGATAAAAATGGCAACTATAAAAGGCGGCCCCATCCAGGAAACACACAGCCAGGCAGACAAGCTCCGAGCCAGCTACCATGTCACAGCCAAACAGGAACAGACGAGCCAAATCTACTATAAGAAAAAGCAGAGAAAGCATAACATTGGAGGTTGAACTAACAGATTCTGCGTAGTGGGAGAATAGAGATAGAATGAAGCAGCATGATGAAATAGGGGTCCCTATGTCCTCCAGCAGTCTAAGCCTATAGCAGCATAAATATAGAGATAACTCAGGATAACCTGAGCCACTCTAACTATAAGCTTTATCAAAAAGAAAAGTTTTAAGCCTACCCTTAAAAGTAGACAGGGTGTCTGCCTCACGGACTAAAACTGGGCCTGATAACTAAAAGATCTGCCTCTCATTCTACTTTTAGAATTTGTAGGAACCACTAGTAAATGCAGATTGAGAGCAAAGTGCTCTGTTAGGAACATAAGGAACTATCATATCTCTGATATAAGATGGAGCTTGGCCATTTAAGCCTTTATGTGTGAGAAGGAGGATTTTAAATTCTGTTCTGGATTTAACAGGAAGCCAATGAAGAGAAGCCAGGATAGGAGAGATATGATCTCTCTTTTTAATTTTCATCAGAACTCTGGCTGCAGCATTTTGGATCAGCTGAAGGCTTTTAACTACAGTTTGTGGACTTCCTCATAGTAAAGAATTACAATAGTCCAGCCTTAAAGTGACAAATGCATGGACTAGTTTCTCAGCCTCACCCCTGGACCGGATATTTCTAATTTTTGCAATATTGTGCAGATAAGAGAAGGAAATTCTAGAAATCTCTTTAATATGGGATTTAAATGACAGGACCTGATCAAAAATAACACCAAAATGTTTTACTTTATTGTCTGAAGTCAGTTTAATCGCATCCAGATAAAGTGACTGACTCTTTTTCAAAGAATCTGGTCCCTCTTATTTAATGTTTTTATGAGTATTTTTTCTTACCCTATACTAATCTCAAGTAATCTTTTTGGATAAATATGTGAATATGCATACATATACTTTATTGAAGAGAGTAGTTTATGACAGCCTCTTTAAAAAACAACATAAATGATAACGATAAAGCAAACTGGCTCTGGTATTGATAAATATCTGGTTCTACAGATATCCATGATGAAGTGTCAGAATCAGACTGGAATTGAAAAAATGTGGATCCCCAGAAAAACCAACTAACTATTAACCAAGCTAATATATATTAAAAAATAAATAAATAATAAAAAGGAGACCAATTGTAGATCCTGTCTTATCATTACTAAATGATCAGGGTAATAAACATATTTTAGATACATAACAATGCATAGAAATAAATGTATTAGAAAGGATTTTTGATTATTTTTAAGTATGCATTCAACTTTTTTGTGTGCACCTGGAGCAGGGCATGTTTTTTATTTTACCACTAGGTGGCAGCAAAGTGAAGCATGTTTTACTTGCAAACATTTTTTTCCTTTCCATCCAATCATTTTTTCCTTTTCTTTTTTACACTGATGAATAATATTTTTTAGACTAGTTTTGCACTTAAAACCTAATGAATGTTCTTTAGCCTGCTAATGGTCCACTTCTTCCAGAAGTTCTGATATGCTTATTTTAAGGTCTTTTTTTACACCCTTGTTTTACAGGCTCGGTGGAGGTGTCTCGCAGAAGTCCTGTGGCCTCCTGGCTGTGTGCCATGCTCTACTGCTTCGGTAGTTACATCCTGGCAGACATTATGCTCGGGAGCAGCCCTGTTGACTATTTCCAATACAACAGCCACATCCTGCTGGCCTCAGCTGTCTGGTGAGAAGACAGCTGGAGTAAAATCTGTCATTCTGTGTATATTCAGCCTAAACTTGTGTTAATCATTGTGATGATTTAAAGACTGGCCACAGTGTTTAGATACTATGAGCTTCAGACATTTAAAGGAAGATTCATTTGGAAGCATTTGGATCTTAAGACTTTCAGGCAAAAGCTTTGCATGTTTGAGGCAAATTATTTAAGGTGCTAGAAAAGGCATCTTCAAAGTTATGATAGTAAAGTATTCTTTTTTAAATTGCAACTTTGTGCCAATTCTAAACAGGTACCTCATCTTTTACTGCCCCCTGAACCTCTTCTACAAATGTGTGGCCTTCCTGCCTGTCAAGCTGGTGCTGGTCGCTCTGAAGGAGGTCGTCCGCACTCGCAAGATCGCTGCAGGCGTCCACCACGCCCACCACGCCTACCACCATGGCTACTTCATCATGGTGATTGTTGGATACGTCAAAGGTTGGTGTTTGGTGCTCGTCAGTGTCTCAAAGCAATTTAACAGTTAATACTAGAAAAACTGAAAATCACATCTTTAACAGCCTATATATAACTGAGACGAGTGAATCTCTGAAACTGTGATTGAAGCACTGGTCTGTAGTTGTTGTTTTTTAGCAATTCCGAAAACGAAGTGTGGACTTGTCTGTTCCACCTAGAAGCAGACTTTTAACATACTTTCTACTTATCACACAAACTTTTTCCTGATATTATATTTTAGTCTTACAGTCTTAAAGCAGTACATTATCATAGTTTTCACCTGCTTTCAGTGACTTGTTAACATTTCTCTGTTTTTTTTTTGTTAAGAAGGAGAAAATGACACATTTTTTATCATGGTCGCTTTAAGGTTTAGTGGAGAATTTTCACAAATTTTTGCAAAGACCCACAATCTCCACTTTCCATGCACATGCACCTGTACCCGCTCCCGAGAGGAAATGTCTATTAAACTCGTGTGAGAGCATGCACAAGCCCATTTCTCCTTGAGCTCACTCTGTTTAAAAGTTGCTGTTTGCAGCGATCATACAAGCTTACTTTCCAAAAGAAGATTAGTAATTTTTCCACTATGTCAGACTCACCACCTGTAAGTGAAAACTTGGACGAACACGTAGGCCTCATGTAAATATATCACCAGAATGATTGACAATTAGGAGGACCACTTATTTTTGATGACCCACCTGAAAAAAGGACACTATACCTTTGAAAGTGCTCCTATAAAAAGTTTTGGCGAACAGAATCTGAACAGGTTTACTGTAAAGAAAAAAATAGATCAGGTTTTTATTCCAGTTGGGAGTGTTAGATATGATAGATTGTCTCAGCTGAGGTCTAAATGCACTCTATGGCTGAAACTCGCTCTTGCAGGGTGCAGACAGAACCTTGCCTGAAGATACACTTCCCTGTCTTGTTTGCCTTTCTCTCTCCTTTAGCCTTTTCCATCAATTTCCTCCTCTTTCATATCTTTTTTCATTCAGATATAAATTATTTTGAAACCCTATTCATTATAACATTATCATCTATCATTTATAACATTAGGAGAAAAGTATATTATTGTATATGATTAAAAAGGAAGATTTGTTTAGTTATTGTCTTTGACCCTTTTATTTATTAGATTTGGTTTTGCTTAAAGCAGAAAATGGTAAACTTGCCATGCTAGTTAGCTGCAGGAAGAAAATGATGTCAGTTTTGGGATTTAAATGAGTAAAGCATGAACCTCGTTTTCTTTATCTGGTGGCATCCTTTACTGTATTGTTTAAAAAGGTCTTGTAAGGACTAAAATAAGAGATTTGAGACCATTTTGGATTGTCTTTATCAAAGAGGGAGAGAGCACCACTCAATAAAACAGAGAAAGACTAATTTTAATCTTTGCAAATTTATTCAAAGGTTTCATACACATTTATACATCCCAGTGGGCACAAAAGAAGGTGTATTTTTTTCTATTTATTTACTTATTCATTGTTTTTTCACACACATATTCAGTACATCTTCTAAGACTAGAACTCATGTATGAATCAGCACTCCTAAAAAGCTATTAAAGCCTTTAGGAGGAAGCTTGCGGACAAAATGAAAAGTACAATTGCCAGGGAAAAAAACAAAAAGAAGAAACAATAGTAAGAAAATGAAATATGGCACATTAGCTACATACACATACAGCACATACATGTAAGACATCCAAATACCTAACATCAAACAAACAAATACAAAATACATCCCATTCCCAGAGCAGATACATGCTGGAGTTAATATTTCAATTAGGGCTGCAACTAATGATTATTTTGCAAATCAATTATATGATTTTTATGATTAATTGATTAATAATCTGATAGCCGAAGGTTCCTTAAAGAAGATTTTTTATTAAATGAAATCAGGTGAAACTAAAAGTTTTCCTCTTGAGGAGTTCTGGTTAGAGCATAGTGACAGATTAAAATGTTGTTTTATCTTTAATGCAAAATGTTTNAAATCAGGTGAAACTAAAAGTTTTCCTCTTGAGGAGTTCTGGTTAGAGCATAGTGACAGATTAAAATGTTGTTTTATCTTTAATGCAAAATGTTTATATTTTTTTTTTTTTTACAATGTTAGAACTGCGGGTAAGTGGGTTGTATCTGTAAGTGGGTTGTTCTGTCAGCTATAGGCGTGTTTTAGAGTCTCTATACTTAACGATTAATCAATTACTAAATTAGCTGACGATTATTTCAATAATTTATTGATCACGATTAATCCGATTAATTGTTTCAGCCCTAATTTCAATAAACAAATAAATTTGGGAGGTTTGTGTTTAACATGTTTTAAAGGTGGAGATAGATTTCAACACTTTGATCTCATCACCGAGATCATTCCGTATCTGTGGTCCCCTGCAAGTTATATTCAGGCTGGTGCTTTTTAAGCTTCTTTTTTCACCACTTATGAGATATTTACTCCTGGTATCATGATACCTTCCAGAAATGCCAGCGCTCCACCTCATACCCGTCTGATTTGGTTCTTATCTGTATCTAAAGCTCCCACCAATAACAGAACTCACTTATAGGAGAAAGAAGCTGACCAGTACAGAGTAAGACCTGGTGACCTGAGTATGCAATGAATCTGGGGAATGCATCTCTTCTTAAAAAATATATGATCAGTGTTACACATCAAAGAATAGCGCAGATGGACTTAACACAGGGTCCATGAAAATGTTCCATCACATGAAAAAACAGACCTTCTTGTGTCCTCATCTCTTTCCTTGCTATTTTTATCCTCCCAGGATCTGGAGTGGCTCTTATTTCCAATTTTGAGCAGCTGCTGCGTGGTGTGTGGAGGCCTGAGACTAATGAGATCCTCAACATGTCATTGTAAGTGACATGTTTTCCTTTAAACTTTTCTAGATTTAGGAAATGTTTCCTCTTAGGATATAGCTATGGCTTTTATAAAATAAATAAATAATTTCTCTATATTCTCCCTAGCCCGACTAAAGCCAGCTTGTACGGAGCGATTCTATTCACCCTGCAGGAGGCCCACTGGCTGCCAGTGTCCAAGAGCACCCTCATCCTGGTCTTCACCCTCTTCATGGCCACAACCAAGGTAAAACCCTAACTAGGAATCACAAGATGGTATTTCACACAGTTAAGCCCAAAATTAATCATAGTCCTGCAGATTTTGATGAATAGTTTATTTACTTTGTAAATGAAAGTAGCAGTCTGAATTGAATCTGATAATCGGTGGAAGGATCTTAAGATAAGAGCAAAGAAGAGGAGATCTTCAAAGACTTTGAGCTCTTTGCAATAAGGATTCAATAGTTATCCTCCATATAGTCCTCCATATAGGGTCAGCTACAGTGGGTTGGACATCTTTTTCGGATGTCCCTGGTGGTCTTCCTCAGGAGGTGTTACAGGCACAATCCACTGGGAGGACGACCAGAGGACGACCCAGGACACACCGGAGGGTCTTTGTGTCACAGCAGGCCATGTGCTTATCAACCTCAAATGAAAGCTGTGAATGTTGGAGGTGGCTGTTTCATGTTAAGAGGGAACGCTCCTCTTAAAATAGATGGCATCATAGGGGGAGATTCAAATGCAGAAATGTAGACCCTTTACAAAGTTTTTTTGCAGAGGTTAAAATTGTGTTTTGGTGCGAGGTTGGTTTACAAAACCTGACTCGGTTACAGCAGTTTTGTCAGGAGGAGTGGGCCAAATCTATGCTGGGAAATTATTTGAAGGAAAAGCAAAATGTTGGTTAATGATGGTGTAAAATTAAATTCTGCAAAATTCTGACAAAATCTTCCCTGAATTTTATACCTAGGAAAATAAACATATCTTGAGGCATTATCTTTGTTTTTCTGACATTTAGTCTGATTCAATGCCATAAAATTTGTAAGAAACTACTGTACATTTATTTCTCATTCAGTTTATAGGATACACTTCTATCTTATATCTTTTTTATATCCGCTGACTCTCTGCATGATGTGAGCATTGAGCAGTAGAATTTAGAGACGCCGAAATATTCTCAGGAAGAAATAAGTGCCTCTTTAAACAAAAACTTAAATGTCTGGACCTTTTTGTCCTTCCAGGTGGTGATGACGGCCCGCCACTCTCACGGCTCCCCCTTCAGCCTCGTTGAGTCCTGGATTTGCCATTTGCTCTTCGGCTCTCCTCTGGGCGGTGGCGAGGAAGACAACCATCATCCTCCTGCTGCCGCTGCTCCTTCTTCACCACTCAAAAGCAGGGAGGAGCTGAGCGAAGGCACTCGCAAGAGGAAGGCCAAGAAAGCCGAGTAGGATATCTAGTTGGTGAAAATGCATCAGACTTATTCTGCCATCTGACTTCCAATTCCTTTTCCAAGGAAATGAGCAGTTTGATCCTCTCCACATGAGACCCTTTTTATCGGAGCAACATGATGCTTTATGCATTTTACAAAGCTGAGGGACTGTAAATACCAAGGCGAATGTTTAACACGTCACCCGAACCAGGATATCTTAAACCCCTTAATGAGTCTGGGAACATCTGCATCTTCGTCCAACACTGTGTGGTGATCCAGTGGCGGTTCAGGAGCTGTGTGGTTAATTCATCATGGCCATGGCTCCAATATTTTTATTTTTTTTTAGAAGCAGTCTTATTTTAGTCCAATTTTTTTTTCTTATTCAGAAAGAAACCATAAAAAGACAGATTGATTTAACTCTAATTCACATTGAAATGTGAATTAGGCATTTTAGAAGTTACCATTTTTCTTTTTTTCTGAGACGAAACCACATTTCTATGATTAAAGAGAATTAAGATGATGTTGAGTTATAATGGTCTTTTGTTCCTGTGTGACAAAAATAACACTGGAAGCTGATTAATATTTTTGTGTAACATTAAATTGTGTGTAATAAACATTGAAGATGGGGTACTTCTGTAGGAGTATATTGAATGATGGAACAATTGCCTTTGCTGGGATGTTGCAAAAATTCAGTCCACTTGTAGTCATGACCATTCTCCGTAGAAGTTTGGAGTCCCTGATACCACCTTTGATTTGGGTGACCCTTCACTGGCTCTGCATACCAGAGATTTAGATAATTACAACAATGACTGTAATGCAGTTTATAAGTTTTGACATGGATGTTTAGAGGACTTAAAAAAAATGAGTTACATAAAAGCAAACACATTAGTAAATTTAAACAAGAAGTTTTTAGCTTTTTCTTCGATGACTTTGAAAGGGGAAACCGGTACAGGCTACGTTTTGTTGGTGGACAACCTCCTTCTTACCTGGGGTTTCATTTATAAAGCTTATATATAGAAACTTGCGTATGTTGACTTCCATGCAAATATTTTGATCTCTGACGTAGAAAATTTAGCTGTTTCTAAATACATGAAATTGTAGCTCCTAGCTCATGGGAGCAACAGTAAGAACACTATGCAGGGTGTGAAAGAAGCTTTTGACTGCTGTGTTGAATCCAGACAGCCTTCAGCCTTACGGACATCCTTGCTCAGTGGGTATGCACATGGAAGATGATTATTGAATTGGTAATACAGCCTCCTGGATAAGACAGTTACAGAAATGTAGCAAACAGCTAAAGTTCCCTTCTAAAAAAACTAAAAACATTTAAAGATGCATACATCTACATAAATGGTCCATCTGTAAAGAGCATTTATGGTTGAATGTTGGCATGTAGAGGGCTGAACATGAGGAAGAGCTTGTGTGTAAATTTTAAGTTACAGTCGTGCTTTATGAAAGGGAATTGTTTGGTTTTGCCTGTGTACATGATTTAATTAATCAGATTTTCTTTGGGCTTATGCCATTTTGGATGCACTAAGTATGGATCCTAAGCAATGTTTTACAAATGAAATCCCTGGACGATGGTGTCATGCAACCATATCTTTATATATGGTGCCCATTCGCGAGGGGGGGCCACAAATATTCCACTTAATCAAATAACTTCTAACTGGGACTGTGATAAGTTATTTGATCAAATTATTTGAACACTGGCAATTCAACCCGATGTGTGTTAGGATCACAAATGAAAGTCTAAATCAAGCTCAAATGGTGGTAAAGCAGTTAACTCTGCACAGTTAGAAATAAGGTTAAATGACTTAACTAATTTGGAGCAATTGTAACATGTTTAAACTCATAATGCAAATCAAGGAGGTAAATGAAACATTATTTGGTACATCAGAAATAAATAACTTTTCAGATAATTGATTTTTAAACTTCTATGATGTTTCTGCGGGAATAGTTAAGGCTAAGTCCCACCTAACTTCTTTATGCTTGTTTTATGAAACAACGGAGCTAGAATCTGGCAGACATGAGGATACTCATCTTAAGAGACTCTTTAGTTATATTTGTCAATCAAATGTAATGGGCATATCATTCATCAATTCATCCATCTTCTACCACTTCATCCATCATGCTTGTGCCTAACCCCAGCAGTCTATGGGCAAAAGGCCGAGTCCAATGATGCAACATATTCTTATTATCAGTGCGTATGAAATCGTACGAAAAGTTATGCACACTATTTCGTACGTTTTGGACGTTTTTCCTCAAAAAAACCACATCAGTGCGCATGCGCTGGCAGACAGAAAAAAAAAACAGATCTGCGGACGGACGTAAAATTGGGAAAAACAGTGCAATCAGCACTTATTCATGTCTCTAACTACGTTGCTTGCTGTTTTATATCTTAGGGTTAGGGTTAGGGTCAGGGTTAGGGCTAATTGTAATTTATATTCTATATTCGTGAATGGTACGTCAAATGCGCATACGACAAAAAAAAACGTCCAAAACGTACGAAATTACGGTGCATAACTTTTCGTACGATTTCATACGCACTCATAATGAGAATAGGTTGAATGATGACAGGTTGCCAGACCATTGCAAGGCGAAACACACAAAAAAATATTTTATATTGGTGCTCAAACATGCAAAATTTCCCCTTTGAACAATAGCTCAAAACAAGTCAACAAGGGGTACCATGTGGTCACCATTACATGATTGTTACCTTGCTTTACAATAGTTAACACATGAAATGATAAAAAATTATAAAAAACTGATGTTTTTCAGCTGAAAACTCTTTTCCTAACTCTGTTAGACATGTAACTTCTTTTGATCTTTATTTTGGAAAGGTGAGACGTCTCCAAAGTTCAGGAAAGTTTAGCCCAGGCAGTGAATTAAACCCATAGAGGTCCAGACTAAATGCTGGAAAACAAGCTGCAGCAGAACAATATCAGAGATGTGTGGTTGAGGATGAAGAAGATCACAGGCTTCAAGCAGAAGGTTGATCTGACTGATGGAAGTCTGATCAAGCCAAAGTCTGGACAAAGCCAATGGACTGAACACATTCTTCAACAGGTTCAGTTCAGGAACAAGCTCAGCATCTTTCTTTCTTGTCCACAATCACATGGACATCCTGCCCTCCTCTTCCATTGACTTTCCTGTGTCTATGAGTTTGTTATCAGCCAAATCAGAAAATAGTGCTGCTCCCTCAACCTTTCACCTGTGTATCTCTACAAGTCAAATATGGAGGCAAGTGTACAAACTGAATCGTAATAAGTCAGCAGGTCCTGATGGTGTCAGCTCCAAATCCTGAAGGCCTGAGAAGAGCAGCTCTGTAGGATTCTACAGCACCAGCCTGACTCAGGAGATAGTTTCAGTGATGTGGAAGACCTCCTGCCTTATTTTAGTACCAAAGAACACTCGCCCAATAGTCCTCAATTACTCTAGATCTATTGCCCTGACATCCCACATCATGAGGTTCGTAGAGAGACCTCTGTTGGTTCAACTCAGCAAACAAACATGCAGCTATCAGGACCCCTGCAGTTTGCTTATCGCTGCAGAGAATCATGCATAATAATCAAAGAGCTCAAGCAGAACATTCAGATGAGAACAAGCAAGCTCAGTGGTTGGTCTCTCCATTTCTTTTTACTCTGAACATGTCTGACTTACAGTACCAGACAGAGTCCTGTCATCTGCAATAAATACGCAGATGACTCTGCAATTATTGGGTGTGTCAAAGATGAACTAGAAGCTGAGTACAGAGAGCTGGTGTACCGCTTTAGCATGGTGTGGAAACAGCCATCTGATCCTGAATGTCGACAAAACAAGGAATAGAATATAAAATCCCTTTATTGTCCCACAGTAAGGAAATTCTGGCATTACAGCAGAAAAAATATTATAGAAAAAATGGTCACACAAATCTGGACCTTAGAAAAGTGTATACGAATAACATGATAGTGAATGAAGATGCTTCTAGATTTCAGAAGAAACAGGAACAAGCTGAAACCTATTAACATCATCAGTCTATGAGAGTGGGGCTCGAACCTCAGGATTCCAAGCTCTATCCTCTAACCACTAGGCAGCCACTCCCCAAATACATGTCTTCAATAAGTCTGTTGTGAAAAGTGTGATCTCTTCTTCCATCCTCTAACAGTATTAGAGCTAATGACTTAAAAAGGCTCAACGAGCTAATTGTTGAGCTGATGTATCGGTGGTCGGAGGCAGAGGATCAGAACTGAACAGACGAATTTAAGCAGGGTAATCCAGATGATGAAGCCAAAGCTGATGTCGGTGATGTGCTCGGTTGTCAGAGGCAGAAGGTCAGAGGTTCAGTGATGTGCCGAGGGAGAATACTGGACAGAGTCAGTCACAGTTCCAGGTACGGTACACAAACACACAGAGATCTGGCAGGAGTCCGAAGACATGTCAGGCAACCAGATCAGATGAGAACAGGCAGACTGAAGAGGCAGAACGGGTCCTGATCAAGCAGTCCGAACACAGGTAGGGTAGAATGAAAAGCACATGAAATAAACTTTTTCCATAAAGTGGCTGGACTCAGCATTGGAGATAAGATTAGGAGCCCTATTATCATAGAGGTATTTCTGCAGCAACCTTTTCTGTACGTGTTCTTATCTGGAGAGGTTTGACTGTTGTTTTGTATGTCTAATTTACAATTACACAACTCCTGCTAAACCTTTTTCTTTGTGACTTCTAGTCAACAGTTACAATTTTCAAATAGTTTTACATAACTTGTTTTGGATTAAGTGGAGCAAAACTATGAATATCCAAGGTTTATGAAATGTGACTCAAATAATACCAACTTCTTAAAGATTAATATACATTTAGAGGTTTGCAATAAATCATCCTATTATGATCCTTATTGAAGAGCGCCCTTTGAAGATTTTTCAAGAAATCCCGGGGCTGACCTAGAACCCACAAGAGGTAGTATAAACATCTGGCCTGGGAGTGCCTTGGAATCCATTCTCAGGAGCTAGATAGTGTTGCTGTGAAGAGGACTCTCCAGGTTTGAAGATGACAATAGATGGAGGGAAACATAAATTATCAATGATTCGACACTGAATATATTCTAACTGTTAAACTTAATCTGAAACCATAGAGCTGACTGTTGCTTTGGATACCAATGTAATTCAAACCTCGTTTAAACCTCAAACTCTTGTGAACTCTATTTTTTTTTTAAGCTGTTTTCATAGTCAGAAAATCTGAAACGGTAACTATTGAATGCAGTATGTATGTTTGTGTTTTGAGACTGAGAGGGGGTTTGTTGAGGTTGTGTATCATGCAAAACAAGCTGGTCCTTTCTCTCCATCTCCCTTTGAGCTTTGCGGGGAAGGGCCAGAGGTATAAATCAAGAATGGGGGTTGATAGCAGGGGTGGAACATAAAAGAGTGTTGCTGGAACCAGGCTTGCAGGAGGAGCAGTGACTCTTAGTCCACGGTAGGAGAAAGACTGAAGACATAACTACTCTTCCTGAAGTATCCAACCATGCTGTGGTTTGTGGGGCTTACCTTTGTCCTCTGCATGGGAGGACACATTGTCACGGGACAGCGAGGTGAGAGCAAACTGTTTCTGATTGACATTGTCTGAATTGGGGATAGTATAGTATAGTTTTTTGGAACTTAAGCAGAGGAGAAAAATAATCAAAACAGGCCTAAATCTACAAGTTGTATATGGAATGATGAATTTTGATCACATAAAAAATAGAAACTTATAATTCATCATTATAGAGACATCAGTATATAAGCATTTCGTCTTGATAATGTACTCAATAATAAAAAACAAAAAAAAAATGTAAGAGACTCACATCTTCAAGGTTTTGGGCTTTCCAAATGCAGATAATGATTTATTTTCACTCTTTTCCTGCTGTGGAATTCAGTCAGTAACAGAGCTGCTCCTGATGAGAGGAACATATTTCCTGAGCTTTGCTCTCAGGGGGGTTCTGATTCTATTTAGCTCATCTGGTGTGTTCAGAAAGGTTACAAGTTAGATAAATTGCTAAGAAGGCAAAATGCATTTGGGTGGATAAACCACCACATGCAAAGTCCTTCATGCTACAACCTTGACTGAGGTTAACACTTTTTAACCATGTAATCTGAGCTAGTTACACTTATGTTGCTCAAGTTAAATTTATATATCAATCCATTTTCTGATCTGCGGATCAGAGACCATTTGGCTTTTGGACGTAGGGTCCATTGACTAGACTATGGCGTGGTTCCTAAATTATCCTGATAGATTCTGCACACATATGCATAAAATGATAACTACTTGGGTTTTGCTGTTGACCAGATACATATTATTTAGAGAAAATTATTTTGAACATTAAATCTTACATTATTGATAAGACAAGATGATCCTTTTTTAGTCCTAAATTGGGAAATATTGGCTGTCAGCACTAAAAGCGGACAGTACAAAATAGAGCAGAAGAAAGAAAAACAACAAACAAAGCTCAATCATCGATCAATCGACGGACAGATGGAGCAGGCCCTCCAATTTTTTTTTTCTCCATAGGTCATAATTCTTACCTTTAGATTTCAGACCAGAGAGCCTGTTTGTTTAAATAAGTTGTCTACTGATATGCGTGCAAAGCACTGTATAATATGGCTTCATGATATGCTAAAAAGTCACTGTACTATTGTCATTGTTTTAACAAATGTTTATTTCCACATTCAGGCCTCATATTTGTTGGAATTTAAAAAAAAAATGTTTCAATGACCTGCAATGATGCTACCTAATTGAGGAATATTTTTCAAAAATCTTTAGAAGATTCTGTTTTAAATGACAAATGTCAGATGTCAGGAAAATGTAGCTGTCAAGAAAATCGATAGCATGTAAAATCCTGATCTTTTCATCCATGGTTCACTTGTAAACACATATGACCACCCGCTGTTTTTCATTCCTGTATGTATGCTTAGCTGGAAAATGTAGCTTCCAGGAAATCGTCTGCATATCTGGAAAATCACTTTTGGAGCTGGAGTTAAAACATTGCAGACTTGAATGAATGAATGAATGAGCTGTTTCAAGAAAAGATCTGTGGTTTCTGAAGAAGAGGTCTTCAGCGTAAGGCAGTAGTTGTTAAAGATATATATATATATATATATATATATACCCCCCCCCACACACACACACACACACACACATCTGTATTTAGTGCTTAGGGAGTTTATTTTTGTTCTTGGAGTTGAGCTAACAAAGAACCTCTTGAAACAGAACAACTGAAAGGAATCCAAGTCTGCACAATTAAAACTTTAATTTCTTTCTACTTACCGGGTAAATACCCTCTGTTTTTGTCTGATTTATGTGGCAATCATTTCCCTTTAGGCTAACAAATGTTCTAAAAATAAACTCCAAAGACCAAACCATTACAGGGTCGTACTGATTGACTGATATAAACGTCAATCATAAAAATTTTTTAAGATAAGTTAGAACCAACAAAGAAAATAATTCTTTAGTATTTTTCTTTTCTATTGTTTCAAGGTCAGACCCTGGTCAGATATTACCCTCCCTCCATCCACCCACCCACCCTCCACTGCATCTCAGTGTTGTTTTATACATTAAAAACTATAACAGAAATATGAAATATTTGCCCAGAGCTGCTTGGTAAGCCTTTTCATTGTTTGCATAAGATCCTTGGTTTGGGGTGGGAACCTTTAGCTTTACATGACTGAATTCTCAAACAACCGCAGGCAAGCTGTCAAAGGGAGCTTCTTGACTGTTAACACCAGAAGAAAGGTACACAGACTTTTACCACAGCTGCAGTACATTTCATGGCCAGCTGACCTTTAATGTTCAGATATTCCACCATTTGTTGACACTGAGCTGTGATATTGACACAGCTGATGGATCATAAGATATTGGTGCAGATTAAAGTCTGCCCCCTCAGTTTTTGCTGGAGCTTTCTGGACCTCGGTTTGGACAGATGGATGTTAGCCTTTCCTGCTGGACAACAGACTCTATCTGTAGACAAGGAAGATGATAGAAGCCTAAAAGACTGATTATGAGTTTATGCTCTTGATGCTTTGAGCTAAACAATTTATTTATAGCAGGAGAATTAAAAGTCCTATGCGGTTTATAGCCTGTTTTCCTTATTCTAAATTGCTGTCATGAAAAAGTTAAATTTGTGGTCTAAATAAACAAACATTAGGAAGAGAAAGCAAAGGTAAATCTGAGGTGAGGAAATCATTTAACTTTAACTTTCTTTTTTACATATTCCCATCCCAACCACAGTTTTAGATGGTTTTTTTGCACATTATGTGCAAGACCAACACAGTGGAGCACATCATGAACAAACAAGGAAGATGATAGAAGCCCAAAAGACTGATTATGAGTTTATGCTCTTGAAACACCTCTTGATGCTTTGAGCTAAACCATTTATTTATAGCAATAGAATTAAAAGTCCTATGCAGTCTATAGCCTGTTTTCCTTATAAAAGCATCCTGCCACATGATACTGCCACCACCATGTTTTACCATGGGGATGGCTAGTTGAAGGTGATGCGGAGTGTTAAAGTGTACTGCTTGCTTTATGCTGGGATTAATTTAGACACAGGTGGACTCTGCTTACAAAAAATATCATGTTTAACACTGCAGCTGATCGAATGGTGTTTTCTGTCTGTGCCAGATGGAGAAATTATAAGTCAGATTAAAATGACTAATCTGGTCTTGGCTGAGATTAAAGAGTTGCTGAAACAACAGGTAAACCTCCTTCACTGCCATCAAAATGTTCATTACCAATTAACAAGAAAATGGTTTCATTTTGTAATTCTATTACACAAATCATCTTGATTGGATTGGTCAGTTGATCCATTGTTTATTACAGGTTAGAGAAATAGTGTTCCTGAAGAACACAGTGATGGAGTGTGAAGCCTGCGGTGAGTTAGTTAAATCCGTCGTTTAAAAATGTTTTATTTTGGCTACTCCAGGTTCAAGTTTGAGATTAAAACAAAAACAAAAACAATCCTGCATAGATTCCTATTACCATACTAAATGCAGATACATGTGTAAGTAATTTCAACAAGAGTTTGATAATCATTAGAAGTTTGCAAAGCACTGACATTTGCCAGTCTGGATGACATGACAAGAGATTCAGCTTCCCATCACAGCAGTTTCTTTTTCTCTGCTAGCAATGGGAGGCGTTCAACCTGAATCCTCCTGTGATCCCAACCCCTGCCACCCCGGTGTGAAGTGCATAGAGTCCGCTGAGGGCCCACAGTGTGGACCCTGTCCTGATGGCATGCAGGGAAACGGTACCCACTGCATGGATGTGGACGAGGTAGGAAGATATATCAATATTATTTGATATTATAGATGAGCATAAGTTATTTTAACTACTCACAAATTGTTGATTAAACAGACAATTGATTACCTTGACATCCCTATAATGCAGAGAAACAACAAAACTCTAAAAATCCTAAATTCATTTTCTGATTTTAAAAAAAGCAACAAAAACGTTTATCCAAATATTTTTGGAGTTGCTAGCATTCAAAAGTGCAGGTCGGTGAAATGGTTGACAACCAAAGAACATGTTTGCTTAAATCCATCTGACTGCTATATCCAGTTATCTAATAAGAGGATCTACGAAGAGATCTAATGTGTCAGAACAAATAAAACAGCTTGTCTCATATTATTGTTTTGAGGAGATTTTTGTATGTGTTCTTTTCAGTGCACAGTAAAGCCCTGCCACATGGGTGTCCGTTGTATTAACACCTCTCCTGGTTTCCGTTGTGGATCCTGTCCTGCTGGCTTCACAGGACCTCAGGTCCAGGGGGTCGGACTTGCCTACGCGACTGCCAACAAACAGGTCAAGACTAAATGTTTAGTCATAGTTGCTGTAATTACAAAAGGATCATAATCCTGGCAGATGGGTTAAAGTAGCTGTTTATTTTCACCAACATGTTTTATTTTTGTTTTGTTGTTTTGGTGGATGTAATCCTAACTTTTTGTTGTGACCCAGACAGAGACATGACTAAGATGTAAAGATGGACAGAAAGATTAAGTTTGTTGCAAGAAGGCCCTTCATTCAAGAACACTTAAAGACATAAAGGATAATTAGTCAAAAAACAAGCAGAAACATCTAAAAAGTCAGTAAGCAATTTTAAGAGAGGCTTGGACAGTTGCAATGCCAATAAATACTTTTAAAAGGCGATGAGAGGGTATAAATCATTTTCTATACATTTTTTCTTACAAAAGTACTCTGTCAACCATTTTAATTATATTTTAGTAGATTTCTCTCTCATTTATGATCAGAAACAAACTTCTTGGCTGAAACACAAAATCTGCAGTAGGTGTATATATATATATGTATATATACTACCGTTCAAAAGTTTGGGGTCACCCAAACAATTTTGTGTTTTCCTGAAAAGTCCCACTTATTCACCACCATAAGTTGTGAAATGAATAGAAAATAGAGTCAAGACATTGACAAGGTTAGAAATAATGATTTGTATTTGAAATAAGATTTTTTTTTACATCAAACTTTGCTTTTGTCAAAGAATCCTCCATTTGCAGCAATTACAGCATTGCAGACCTTTGGCATTCTAGCTGTTAATTTGTTCAGGTAATCTGGAGAAACTGCACTCCACGCTTACAGAAGCAGCTCCCACAAGTTGGATTGGTTGGATGGGCACTTCTTGCGTACCATACAGTCAAGCTTCTCCAACAACAGCTAAATGGGTTCAGATCCGGTGACTGCGCTGGCCACTTCATTACCGATAGAATGCCAGCTGCCTGCTTCTGCTCTAAATAGTTCTTTCACGATTTGGAGGTGTGTTTAGGGTCATTGTCCTGTTGTAGGATGAAATTGGCTCCAATCAAGCGCTGTCCACTGGGTATGGCATGGCGTTGCAAAACGGAGTGATAGCTTTCCTTATTCAGAATCCCTTTTACTCTGTACAAATCTCCCACCTTACCAGCACCAAAGCAACCCCAGACCATCACATTACCTCCACCAGGCTTAACAGATGGTGTCAGGCATTCTTCCAGCATCTTTTCATTTGTTCTGCATCTCACAAACGTTCTTCTTTGTGATTCAAACACCTCAAACTTGGATTCATCCATCCACAACACTTTTTTCCAGTCTTCCTCTGTCCCAAGTCTGTGTTCTTTTTATTGGCCTGTCTCAGATATGGCTTTTTCTTTACCACTCTGCCCTGAAGCCCAGAATCCCGCAGCCGCCTCTTCACTGTAGATGTTGACACTGGTGTTTTGCGGGTACTATTTTATGAAGATGCCAGTTGGGGACCTGTGAGGCGTCTGTTTTTCCAACTAGAGACTCTAATATACTTATCTTCTTGCTCAGTTGTGCAACGCGGCCTCCCACTTCTTTTTCTACTCTGGTTAGAGCCTGTTTGTGCTGTCCTCTAAAGGGAGTAGTACACACCGTTGTAGGAAATCTTCAATTTCTTAGCAATTTCTCGCGTGGAATAGCCTTCATTTCTAAGAACAAGAATAGACTGTCGAGTTTCAGATGAAAGTTCTCTTTTTGTGGCCATTTTGAGCGTTTAATTGGCCCCACAAATGTGATGCTCCAGAAACTCAATCTGCTCAAAGGAAGGTCAGTTTTGTAGCTTCTGTAACGAGCTTAACTCTTTTCAGATGTGTTAACAAAGTACAGTGCTTTTCCTTCAAAAATAAGGACATTGCAATGTGACCCCAAACTTTTGAACAGTAGTGTGTGTATTTATATATATATATTAGGGATTGGACGATTTATGAAAACCGTCAGAACCGTTCGGTTCGACTGTCT
>NW_015150981.1:0-6207 GCF_000732505.1 Cyprinodon variegatus | reverse complement strand
TGGGGCCTGTGACCCCCAAACTGGGAGAGTGGCTACAGCAGATTCCAGGTAAAACATCAGAGGTCTCTGTCCAGAAGAGTGCAGTCCTAGGAACAACCAAGATATTGCGCAGAACCCTCAAACTCCCAGGCCTCTGCTAGAGGACCCGAGCTTGAGGATGACACATACACGACACTATTTTCTGACCCACGAGGGGTGAGAAAATAGTTTATATAAAATCAATTCAATGCAGTTTATATATAGCACCAATTTACAACACATGTCATCTCAAGACACTTTGCGAGACTATTCATCCTTATCATCCAGTCAGATTGGTTCAGTTTTTCTGTCTAACGGAAACTAGCTGATTGCATCGGCTCATTGATTTGCAGGACAACTCCCCCTGGATGATGACGTATAACAACAAGTAGTTATTCACATACAGCTGAAACCACATATAAGTGCTAAGAAAACTTCAAAAATACACATTGATTTTATCCATCTAAAATGTTGTCTGTCCATCTGATAACTTAGACTTAGACAAACTTTGTCAATTTGTATACACAGAGTGTACACAAAAAAGAATTTCGATGCAAATAGCTTTTCAACAGTGAATGAGCAGCTTACAGCAGTGAAATGTACATTTCCATATATAAAGTGCAGCAGTGATCAGAAAAATATGGTGCAAATATAGTAGAAACATTGAGTTGAGTTCTGTTTAAAAGGGATTTGAAGGGTGTGCTTTGGTGAAGCACTGGTTCGTGCACACGACCCATGTTTGGAGGCCTTGGCCTTTGACGCGGGCGACCCTGTGGTCCTTTCCGGCATATCTCTCCCCCTGTCCTGTCAGACTACTGTCCATAAAAACAAGCCACTAGTGCCGTAAAAACTTTTAAAAAACTTCGAAAACATTATATAAGCCTCTTTCTGAATATTTCTGTGTTTTTCTTTTCAAGGTGTGCAGAGACATTGATGAGTGTGAAGGTCCCAACAATGGAGGCTGTGTTGAGAACTCTGTCTGTATGAACACCCCTGTGAGTATGGCACTGCCACATTTCACGTTAGTCTACTGCAGATGTACCATTTGAGTAAAACAATAAAAATTTCTGGACTATTCAACTCAAAAGTTTTGCAGAATGTCACCTCATGCAATTTGCAATTAAAATGCCTTGCAAATCCTTATATAGACAGAGGAAAGGCACCCAAGCTGAAAACCTATGGTTAAAAAAAATAAAATCAGAAGCAAATATGAATGACTACATAAAAAATTGATCTGAAACAAAACACCCAAAATGTTTTTAGTTATTAAAGGAACTCATGAACCACATGCTGCAGTATTGTTACAGTTGAGTGGAGGTTTTTAGAGGACCCAAATGCAGAGACGAAAGCTGAGGTGTTTTTTTTTTGTGTGGATTTAATTTTTATCCAAAGGAAACAGGCCAATAAAAAATACAGAAAACCAAAATCCAGGAGATATCAGGGAAACCACATATGAGGAGCAAAGAAACAGGAGGAAGCAGCACTGAAAAACTGCACAGAGAGAGTATATATAGGAGATACAACAAAGACTCGGCTAATGAGCTGACAAGGAACAGGCGTGGATGGAAGCATCTAGAATGCTTCAATCCAAACTGAGAAAACTCAAAAATACAACCGAAAACAACAAGAATAACACAAAATGAGAATGAAACCAATGAAATTTCAAAAAGAAAACAGATAAAAAACCATGACAAGAATAGTTTGTCTGGAATAAACCACTTTCTTGTATTTTGTATTTGCCAATAATACTTGTTTTTTATATGAGACCAACATTCTTTTAATTTCTTTAATGTCTCTGAAAAGAGGGACAAAGCTGGGGTACCAAGACCAAACCCGCTAATTCAGAGGGTAAACAGGTAGCCTTCATGCAAAAAAATTTAAATCAAGGACCTTCATGCTGCAAAGAAACAATGTTAATTAAGCCACCACAATATAAACTTAATGAGTAGCTAAACATTTTTGCCTTTATTGTAACAGATATCCCTATCCAGTACAATATATCTAAAAATATATACAAATCTAGAAAGAATCATAATAAAAGCAAATCTGCATATTGCGTAAAAAGCCACACGCACCCTGCGAAGCAAAGCAGCGTCAACACTGTAATGTAGGGTTACTTTTCTTCTGAAGTAACAGGATTATTTTTCATTCTGAAGGATAGTATGAACTGTTTCAAATAACAGCTGGTTTGGTTCAGAAACACACAGTTGTTCGCTATAAAGCTTAAAATAAAGCTGGGTTTTTATTTATTTCAAGAGCAAAGTCGTTGCATTTATCCAAGTAAAGAAAACAATGGCTTCAAAACAAAAAGTTTTTAGTGGGCTCTTAGATCTGACTTACAATCAGTTGGACCACCTAAAGAGAGAGGGCTTCTGAAAGACATTTCCACAAAATCCAATGGATTTTGACAGCATTTTCAAGATTACTTAGACATATGGAACCTAATAAAGACATAAGTTCATAGGCTCTTAACAATAGAAGAGTACATGCTAAACTGAATCAAAATTATTATTTACAAATTTGTGCAGGCTTATTCAACCAGCTTTACTTATTGTTAATTTCCCCCCAAATTAGGGGTCAGAGGACATGAATGTCAAACTGACAAAGACAGGAAAAAAGCAGAGACCAAAAAGCCTTTACAACTATCTATATCCCTTTAAAATCATAGCACAGCTATATGTTTCATTTTAAAAGCATTGTCTCTGTTTAGGGCTCATTCAGATGTGGTCCTTGTAAACCTGGCTACATTGGGGATCAACGGAATGGATGCAAGCCTGAGAGAGCTTGTGGTAATGGCCAGCCAAATCCCTGTCATCCCAGTGCTGAATGCATCGTCCACCGAGAGGGTAACATTGAATGTCAGGTAATGCAGTTCAGCTTTTAGTTTTAATGTTTGACAAAACTGCCTCTATCATTTTAACATGTTGTTTATAAAACAAAGAACAATCCACATGAAAAAAGCTAGATAATCTCTGATTGTTGCAGTGCGGTGTGGGATTGGCGGGTAATGGATACTTCTGCGGAACAGACACTGACATTGATGGCTTCCCAGATGAGAAGCTGAACTGTCCTGACATTAATTGCAACAAGGTGAGTTTTCAGGATACCACCATGTCAGTAAATGTATCTAAAGAAACCGAGGTGAATGCAGTCTTTTAAGGTATGAAGTAGAAATACAAGAAACTATAACAAGGGTTTGTTTTTGCAGGATAACTGCCTCACTGTGCCAAACTCTGGCCAAGAGGATGCTGACAATGATGGGATTGGAGACGCCTGTGATGATGACGCAGACGGGGATGGGATCCCAAACACACAGGTTAGTGAACAAGCAAAAACCTTCATGTGTTCTACTGGTTTTTGAAGGAAGAGACCAAATAACATTGTCTGCAGGATAACTGTTGGCTGGTGCCCAATGTGGACCAGAGAAATGTTGACGAGGATGACTTTGGTGACGCTTGCGACAACTGCAGAGCAGTCAAAAACAATGACCAGAAAGACACAGATACAGACAAATATGGTGATGAGTGTGATGAAGATATGGATGGAGATGGTGAGAATCCTTTATCCTCCAGTTATTTTAATAAAAGAAATATACTGTATAGGTATAAAAAGTTAATTGTCCTTCAAAACAGTAAATTTGTCAAAAGTAAGAAATGTTACTTAGTTTAATTTGTTTCATATTCACTGGTATTATTTAAAACACCAGGAATCCCAAATCACCTGGACAACTGCAAAAGGGTTCCCAATGTTGACCAGAAAGACAGAGATGGAGACAAAGTGGGAGACGCGTGTGACAGCTGTCCTTACGTTCCCAATCCTGATCAGGTGAAAAATGTCATTTGCTGTTTTTTGCCAACACACCAACTGCACTCTAAAATGAAATACTGTCACCTTTTGTTTCTGACTAGGTTAAGCTGTTATAGGCCAAAAAAGGTCAGAAATGGTTAGACAGCTCATCAACCTTTTTAATGATGCAAGACGATGCACTGCATAGTAAGGTGTTCCCAAAAAATCCCAAAAGTAAAGCATACTTTTTTCAAAAGAAGGTTTTAAAAAAACAAAAGACCAAACAAGACAAAACTAAAATTTAAGTTGGCATGTGAACTAAAAACCCAAACTCCCATGATCCCTTTAGCTTTGTGGGGTGGGTAACGCCTTCAAAGTGACAAAAGTTGACAGGAGCAAGCAGAAAAGCAGAAGTAGAGGGAGGCTGAGCATGTAGACATGACATCCAACCACACACATCCATAGAAGGAACAAGAACTCCTGTAATCTATTTGTACTGTATTTGCACATATAACATGTTAATTGTGCACATGAAGAGTAGTTTATAAGCGTCTGTATGAAGTAAAGTTGCTTGTAGGAGTATTTATTGTGTGTGGACTATTGGCAGAATCCTGACGCTACAGTATTGACAGTATTTTCTTGTCAAGATTTTTTCACCCACCGTTGATCAATGTGATTGTCATGATTGTATCAAGAGCTCGGACCCACATGCAGAGAAGCCAATACAGAGAGACCAGGGAAAAAGTTTAACAGGTTTATTGAGAAGCTTGTGAAGATTCCAGTGTTGCTCAGAACACTGCTCAACCGGAACTGAAAGGTGAGAGGAAGACACTGCGGTTAGTTCAGGTTCAGTGGGAAAATTGATTCTCGAACTTGAAGAGGAGAAAAGGTTTGCAGACTCATGTTTCCAGGAGAGTGGCTGACTCTTTGACTCCAGTCGGTTTGGGGTGTTCCAGTGTTTGTCTCATTCGATGGAGGACGGACAGGGTTTACCCAGAATTCGGTTGTTTGTAGGAGAACGGAGAAACTGACTGCCACTGAGATTCCCTGCGGTAATTGAATGGACTGTGGTGCAGATGAATCCCTTGCTCAGTGTGAAACTCAAACGATCCCTTGGAGGATAGTGGATCCAAACCTCTTGTGTGAATCCCCAGCTCAGTTTGAGGCTCAGTTGATCCTTCCAGGGAGAGAAGGTCCGAAACATCCTGTTTGCAGGATGACTTCCTGCCGAGAGGCAAAGACAAAAATAGCAAGATTAAACTCAGGTTGACAAAAACTCAGTTTGACTCAGCAAAACTCAGCTTGGCTAGAGTACCCAAAACTAGCAAACACTCTGGCGTCAAGGTAGTGTCAGTCAGCAGCTTAAGAACACTCCGTTAATGAGGTAACCCCTTGCAGGTACACACAAAACACAAACCACACAGACAGGAGTCCTAACAGTGATATTTATAGGCCAAATTATCTAGATGTTTATTTGCAAATCCCCATCAGAATGGAAGCCAGAATAGGAGCTGTTGCTAGTCTAACATGTTTTTCTGCAAAAAGCTGTCTGTCAGATTTTCCTTTACAAATTTTTCTAGGTGCGCGATGGATCAGATGTAATGAGGTAATTTCCCCCAGTAGAACTTGCAGATGCATCAACATTAACCATGGGTATACCATGTTTATACCCTACCGCTTCTTACTCATGAGTTACATTAACTAAAGCTATATTCTTTTTTCAGATGGATGCAGACAATGACTTGATTGGAGACCCTTGTGACACCAACAAGGACAGGTAAGCCAGTAACTTTATGAATGATATTATACATTTTTTTCTGACATGTTTGTGTTTCCCAGTGTGAATTTTAGTTTATGGACTTGTTTCCAGTGATGGTGATGGACATCAAGATTCCCGGGACAACTGTCCAGCCGTCATCAACAGCTCTCAGTTGGACACCGACAAAGATGGGAAGGGAGACGAGTGTGACGATGACGATGATGGTGATGGGATCCCTGATCTGCTGCCGCCTGGTCCTGACAACTGTCGTCTGGTTCCAAACCCTCTTCAGGAAGACCTTGATGGTGAGAAAGAATTTTCAACGATTTACAAGCATTTCACTATCAACATCGTGGAGGAGCTACTGTACGTTCATAATGAAAAGAGGTTCCTTCTGTTTAGAAGCCATTGCTTTATGTGTCAAGAAAAAAAAAACTGACCTGGCCTTAACTTTTTATGTTATTTTGAATGTTTTTCAGAATCAGAACCAACTTTAATGTCAAAGTTTGGTTGCAATAACGAGGAATTTAACTTTAGTTTCACCTACTCACAAGATACCTGCATCTTGTATTAATATGGAAACCTTGCTTATGCATTCCCACTTATTGTTTTTCACTTTAAATTTTTCTGACTCTAACTAGTCC
>NW_015150980.1:606450-610675 GCF_000732505.1 Cyprinodon variegatus | reverse complement strand
ACATAACTCACAATCCCACTTTGGACCCAGGTGGAGTCTTTTTTGGTCACTAGAGCTGCCCCGTTGTCATCCTGTGAAATAATTTTTAGGAGAATATAGATATTAGCAGCTTTAATTTATTGCTTTTTTTCCCCCTCAAAGGCCCCCTAGAGGCAAGGCATAAAATAACCACAGTCAATGTTATGTTATAGCCAACACAGAGAGTCAGTGCAGTTATTTCATTTCAGTTAAGAACTGACAAATTCTGTGATTTTTGGTCATTTTAATATTTGACCAAACATAAAAAAAAGAATATGTTAGTAAAGAAAAAAAAAAAAAAGAAAAGAATAAAAAGAAAACAGGTAGTTACATAATATGCAGTCTTTGATCCATTCTCACTTCCAGCACACATCATGTTCTCTGTTATTGAATGGAGGTTGCCGTAGTAGTAGTAGTAGTAGGAGTTTCTGTAGAAGCAGCTGCATTTATTGTTCCCAAAAACTGATACATCAACTACCTGGAAAGTATCAGGATAATAATAGTGTCCTAAAAATAAATGTTTAAAAAGGTTAGATATTCATGAGGAATTCAACACTGGTATTATAAATTAAGAGATTGTAAAGAAATAAAGCAAGACTTACCATTTGAGCCAAAACCAGTGACCCAGCTGGCAGTTCCATCATAGAAAGTGCTTTCTTCTGAAGCCAAGCAGACCGGTTGGATGTAGTCCGTAAAGTTGACAGGAGCTGACATCTTTAAAAGACAGATGTCGTTGTCACCGACACTATAGTAAGCTTCATAATCTTGATGGCAGACGATTGAGTGAACTCTCCTAGTTTCTTCCCCATATCTTGACTGGTTGTTTGCACCCAAGTGCAAAACTGCACCACTGAGGTAAGAACTTAGAGAAGAGAGAACAAATAATATGGAATAAATGTAATGCCACTGATTATCACATTAACAATAACCTCATTATCTACCTCTATTGCCTTCAAATCATTAATTAATAGGTGGAGATAAAACTTTATCTTCTTGCTTTACTCTTTTAAATATATCATTTTAAAATTTACCCTTTTAAAGAAAGAAAAATGTGAAGCAGAGTTGATCGAGAGAAATGAATGAGGCACAACAGAAGATATTCAAACATATTACTATCTGTTGGGTACATGTGAAACATTGTGTTTATCCCTACAAGCAAAAATACCAAACCACAGCTGCTTACCTTCTTGAGCAACGGGCAGCTGTCAGAACCCACTGATCTGTGATCAGCGAGCCTTGACAAAAGACCCAGCCATTGTGGGTAAGAGTGACATGCCATGGCCAAGCTCCTGGAGAGGCATCTTGCCCTCCTAGGATCCTACTGTTGATTGGAGACCTGGCACAGGCTGACAACATTCACAAAGTCAGGAACAAATGATCATGATGCCATTGTTTATTTATGAGTAAAATAGTGGGTTACAATTAATAAATACGTTTTTTCAGCTCAATGGGACATTTGCAGTAAATTTGAAATATTAACAGCAGTAAAAAAAAACTAAAATATCATTAAATGTTTTTGTTGTTTAATACATAAAAAAAGACTAGTTCTTACCATGTTGTGTGTTGATTCCTGAAATTTGAACACATAAATATGTTAGACAAACAGGTAAGGTGAGATATTTTACAGCATTAGACGGAGACACAGACACTGGAACTGAAAAGCTTATCATTCCCCCCACACTCACAGTCACATTTCTCTACCCTAGTGGAGACTTACCATTGATTTCCATTCATTTCTAACCCATTTCAACAGCGATGCTGTGACCCATGGTCTAAACTTAACAATTAGATGTTAATACCAAACCCTAGTCCTAAACCTAACATATAACCCTAAAACAGCATTTGTACCAATGTGGACAAGACATTGGTCCCAACAAGGAGCAAGCGGTCCTCACTGTGTGCTAAGATTTATGGAAAATGGTCTTCACAGTGTAACAAATACACACTTACACACACACATACCACTCTTAACAGGTAGTGCACATATTAGATATTAAAGATATCAGATACTAAAGAGCCAAATTTAAAATAGTGAAAGATGACTAACCAAGTCACTTTCGTCATTAAATTTACCATAAAATAATATGTATACAAAAGTGTAACATGGTAGTGCCAAAATCAGACAAATGTGAAAAATGTCCATGTTTTTATAGTTTTGCAGTTTAACCTTATAATCTGTCAAATATATTGCAGACTGATCTTTTTTTTTTCTAAGGAAACCTACTTTATTCGAAGTCAACATGATAACAAAAGGAAAATGTGTCACTGCAGCAGCCTAGGCATCAGTTTTGAGAGATAAGCCATAGTACCTCTTAACATCCGCCTCATTTTGGGAAATTCTCTCCTATTTTGCATACCCAAATGGAAAAGCAAATATCTTAGAAACCGTAAGTCCAAATTACATGTGTGATTCATTGTTTTAAAACTAACACCATGAAAATGGGGTGAGTAAAACACAGCCAAGCTGCATCAGTTCAAACAAGACTCGAAGTGGTTTTTTATTCTCGTAAATGAGAGGTCTTTTTTGAACAGCAGTAATAAAGACATGCTTGCTTGTTGTGGCTGCTTTGTCATATTTATAATTTACCATGCTCCCATGTCTGCGTTCAGTGTGCACTTTACCTGTGTAATTTTCATGCATTCTTAGTTATTAGTTGTAAATCGCGCTGGCAATCCGGTGGGTTTTGAGAGGTTAAATCCAAATAGCTCTGCTGGATATGAGTCTAGAATAATGACCGTAAACCACCGATTATCAAAAAAAAGAAAAAAAAAATGAAAAAAATAAATGCAAAAAAAAAAAAAAGTATTATTTTTGTGTTTTATGGTTTTATCCAAAGTAGAGTACCCAAAGATTTTGGTCCCGATTTAAGCAATTACATTACCGTATACATTTCAAATAAATTTTAGATGCTTTTTGAAAGTTCCTCAAAAATGGCAAGAAACCATTTAATTTAAAGTTAAGAAAAAAAAAAAGAAAAAAAAAAGAACCCTTTAACTTCCATATAGCTGCGAACATCAGTTTTATGATGCTAGAATCTGGAAAATGAATGCAATCCCCTTTGGGAATAATAAAGTATCTATCTACACCACACATTTTTTTTTTTTTTTTTACCACTGAAATGTAACACACGTTTCAGTGATTACAGGCAGTGTGCCCTTTTCCCGACAGCATTTACAGCAAAGAGTAATAGAAATAATGTTTTTTTGTTTTTTTTTTACCTTTGGAGAGGAAAACAATCATCACAATGATCCCACATGCCAACTGTTGAAGAGCCATCTTGACCAATAACTAGTTCCTCTTGGCTTCAACATTAAATACAGGACTTTTTGTGTTTAGCTCCACCCAGAGTGACATAACATGTATTAAACTTTTCCCGTTACCAAGTATCTCTGACTGGTCCAACAGATAAATGAATTTCACTTGCTTTTCTGAATCACATTGTTGGTAATAAGTTTTCACATAAAGCTATAGACAGAGGTGTCAAGTAACAAAGTACAAATACTTTGTTACTGTACTTAAGTACAGTTTTTAGGTATCTATACTTTACTCCATTACTTGTTTTTCTTCCTATTTCTCACTTCTACTCATTAAATTTTTACACAAGCATATGTACTTTCTATCCTTACATTTTTAAAACAGACTTTATTCGTTACACTTGGCTTTGGTTTTATCTTTATATATATTTATTTCATCTCATGAAATCGATCCAATGCAGATCATTGGTGCCATCCACATGTAGCCCTCTTTTACTTACCAATTAACTGAGTGAGCTCGGGGTTCTATCAACCTTATTTTCTTTAAAATGTATGTCGTTGATCTGTACACTATTCAGATTTAGTATTGCATACTTAATATGGAACTAAGGAGTTGCAGACTAAATCATCACTGTACAAAAAGTATAACATGTTAACATTACCCATCCCTTTATTGAGAAAAACAACACAAATACGGGGGGATAAAATAATTACTTTTGAACCTTATTTTTTAAAAGAAAAACAAACCCAAACCCAAAAGTAAAACACCCACAATGGGTTAATCCAAATTTACAGTAAAATATTTCTTAAAGGAATAGTACACCCAAAACATGATTAGCCTTCATTTTCTACTCACCCCCATGCTGAACAACACTCTGGAGTACTTTTTTGATATCTCAAATGCATCTGGAGATCTGGGAGGCTTCTTGCTGTCTGCTGACATTCAAATAAT
>NW_015150980.1:603079-605671 GCF_000732505.1 Cyprinodon variegatus | reverse complement strand
ATTATTTGAATGTCAGCAGACAGCAAGAAGCCTCCCAGATCTCCAGATGCATTTGAGATATCAAAAAAGTACTCCAGAGTTTTGTTCAGCATGGGGGTGAGTAGAAAATGAAGGCTAATCATGTTTTGGGTGTACTATTCCTTTAAAAAAACCAAAACAATAGACTAATCCTAAAGCAGGCAAACCCCAACTTAACCCTACGTTGCAGGCCTGTTCTGATGCTTGTGACGAGAAAAAAAAAAAAAAAAGGAATACCTATTGGAAGATGATGTAAAAATCCTACAGAAACGCTCTGCTCTGTTCTGTCCTCGTCTCCAGCGGGAAAGAAAAAAAATACTGGCGCTCACAGTCACAGCTCCAACCACGTGCGTAATCCACAGTCACAAACTTTCCATCCGTGTCTCCAACAGTGCCAGAGGTCCTCTGAGCACTTCCTGGTGGCTCAGAGTGCTATCTGGGTCCAAACTCTCTTGTCTGGTTGAGTACCCGTCCTATGCAAGCTCCTACATCCAGCTGAATAAGCGAACGGCAGCCTATATCCCATTAGGGAGCTGCTAATGGTAAGCTAACGGCTAGAACACAGTCCCTCAAGCTTCGAGTAGAAGCTCTGCTGTCTTCTACCCTGGACTTAACCAACTGTACTTCTTGTGGGATATCGTAGGGACAACCCACGGCAACAATAACCGTCTAAAATCTTGAATAAGTGAACATCTTCTTCTTGGTTTTTATTGGCGGTTGGCAACAAACTTTTAGTAGCATTACCGCCACTTACTGGTATGGAGTGTGGTTCGTGATGATCTATATACTTTCACTTCATACCTAATCCCTACAATAACTTCTGATTAAACATACATTCGCACATACACACCTACTTATATTACCTAGCTTGCATATAGCTTTATATACTACTCCTTGTTATTCTTTACACATTCACAACCGTCTTGCTCTACTCAGATTCTATGACATAACCTTGTTTTTTAAGAAACCTAATAATTATTTGAATATGTCTACTTCCCAAATCTCTCCTCAAAAATTCTGTTAAATTAAACCTTTCTTTAATACCTTCACACTCTCTCAACATGCATCTTCTCTCTTCTTCATATTTATAACACTCTAAAATAACATGCTCTATTGTTTCAAACTTCTCACAATAATCACATTTCCCAGTTTTATGCTTCTGTATTTTAAAAAGTGAATAATTAAGCCCTGTATGACCGAACCTTAACCTTGTTATTATTCTTTCCTCCTTCCTGCTTCTTCTTCCCTTTTTTTTCCTTCCTACAAACTTCTGAATTTTATAAAACCATCTTCCTGTTAACCCTTCTTCCCACCTTCTCTGCCATATTTTCATCAGCTCTTCTTTGGCTTTATTTTTCCCTTCAGATTTACTCATCCCAACTGCAAAACTAATAGGATTATGTATTGCCTTCTTTGCCATTTTATCAGCCTTCTCGTTTCCTACTACCCCTATACTGTATGTGCTGGAACCCACACAAATGTAACTACTAACCCCATATTTTGTATTCTAAGTAGATTATGATATATTTCTAACAAGATGTCCATCCTACTTTCCGTATTATTATATTTTATGCTTATCAAAGCTGAGCTTGAGTCTGAGCAAATTATTGTTTGCAGTGGTTTTGCATCCTCTATCCATTGTAAAGCCAATAGTATTGCTAACATTTCACCTGTATAAATCGATAACCCATCCGTAATTCGCTTCCCTAAATTCAAATTGAATTCTGGAATTGTACACGCTATTTCTATTTTTCCGGCGATTTTTGATGCATCTGTATAAATTTGGACATGATTATAGTAATTATTTAAATGTGATTGCACTGAATATCTATCTACAACATTTGATTTGTGTTGTTTCCTAACCATTATTGATAAATCCACTGTAGTTTCTGGTAGAATCCAGGGTGGTATAACCAGTGTTGTGCCTGAACGCCTTCATTGAACGAAAGTTCATGAACTCGTTCATATTTTGGGCGAACGTGAACTGAACGTACTGTATTACTGCCTGATGAACGTTATTGTGAACTCGTTCATTCTGTTGTCTGTGAACGGCACGCTCTCTCAGTTCAACTTCGTTCAATAGGTTGCCAAATTTCTATAGAGCCCTCCAGGCGAAACCCCAGCTAAATCATACCATAAACAAGCCTTAATATGTAGCAGGAAAAACACCCAATCTGGCAACACCAGCTACCAGTGTCATAGCCTACAGTAGAGTCCTGCATGGGTCGAGTTTTACCAACCCGCCCGAACCCGTTAGGATAAGGTGACCAGATTTCTGAAATCAAATCTGGGGACATTTCTTGCTCGTGGATAAAAATCAATACATCTTATCGAGATGAAATTAGGAAACGGGGACAGTAATGGTTTCATATATTTTTACATATTTATTAATATTTAAACAACAAAAATCAAGTGTAAAAGCCAGGAATGTGCCTTTCCAAACGTTTAGTGTATCCTAAGATTAATAACTAATTAATAATGAATAGTGTTATTAGTAGAGAACTAGAACTGTGTCTCTGGGTTGGGGCAAAGTGGTGGGGGTGGGAGCGGAGGGGTCAAGGGTCATTAGCAGGG
>NW_015150980.1:598727-600023 GCF_000732505.1 Cyprinodon variegatus | reverse complement strand
CCCACTGTAGTTTCCTTATCAACCGACCCCTCACAGATACCAGCGATATCATTTGATACAATTGTTAGATCAATAGTTGACTCCATCCCTGTTCTTATATTGATTCTTGTTCCCCTTCTCTCGTTAATACATACTAAAATTTTCATTTCCATCACTTCTTCTATAACCTGCCCATTTTTATCATTACTATTACCCCATAGTGTACTCTTTGCATTAAAATCCCCACACCAAATTACCCTCCCCTCCAAATACTCTAATAATTCCACCATTATTTCAGCCAATAACGATTTACAAGGATTATAGAAATTTATTATTTTAAATTTACCTCCTTGTTCCCATACCTCAATTACTATGCATTCTAGTTATTTCCCTTTTCCTAAGATCTGATATTGTATCACTGGTTTTATACATATTCCGCATCCACCTCCCCCTCCCTCTTCTTGATCTCTTCTTATACTAATATATCCCCTAATCCAAAAATCTAATGTTGATTTTAACCAAGTTTCCTGCACACATATCATATTTGGTTGGACTTCAAGCTCGTCAATAAAACCTTTAAATTCCTGTCCATTGGCTATCAAACTCCTAGCGTTCCATTGAAGTATTAGCAAAAACTACTTTCATTTGCTGTTCCACCTCTAGCTTTTTATTTATTTCTTCCCATGTTCTTTCCTTAAATCCCAAGAATTTTTCAGCTCCTTTCAATATTATTTTAATCTTCTCAGTTTTGTTCTTAGCTTGATCAGTACAGTTGATAACATAAGCTATGAATAGGACTAGATTTTCCACTGAATAAGTGACCTTATCTTCTGGTAGTGTTTTAGATTGCTGTATTGTTTGACTCCCCATTTGCTCAACCACTCTTTTTTCCTGTTCCTTCACACTTTTAACAGCTTCTGCGTAGCTTATATTTTTAGATGTTTTAATCTGCACCACTTCTTTAGCCCTCTTCCTTACCTCACATCCTCCGTACGTGACCCTATGATTTCCCCCACAGTTACAACATTTCTCCAGTACATCCTCCTTACATTCTTCCATTTTATGATCTTCCCCACATTTTGGACATCTCTGCTTTCCTTTACACACTGCTGCAATGTGCCCGTACCTTTGGCATTTAAAGCACCGAAGTGGTGGAGGTACATAAGGTCTGACTTGGAAACTTATATATCCTATTTTTATACTCATTGGCAACTCTTTTCCTTCAAACTCCATTAGGATTGACTGACTCCCCACTCTCTCACCATCCACAGTTCTTGACAGCCTTTTCACGTTTGTCACCTTTGCTCCAACTATATT
>NW_015150980.1:590038-598005 GCF_000732505.1 Cyprinodon variegatus | reverse complement strand
ATATATATATATATATATATATATATATATATATATATATATATATACACACATCCAACTACACAACATAATATAGGTAAAAAATAAGAATATGGGGGAGCTACTGTTTCCACGGGTCCCCTTTATCCCTTAAGAGTAGGACACTACAAGTTTGAGCTTATCACCATGAGACTGTAACAACACAGAGTTTATTTAACTTGCTTAACTCATCCAACTGTTTGGATGAACGGTTTTTGATAATTTTGTAGAGTTAAGACAATTGCTGAGAAAAGTTCTACTTTTAGCTTTGTGAATTTCTGTTCTGCTTCTGGGATCCATTAAATTGTATCTCACATAGCTACTAGTGTGTCATAAATAAAACTTAAGAAAAATTGAGTTTTTTTTTCATAATGTGGAATCTAAGCCCTGCAGTAATTGCACAATTCTAAAAAGACATTTGTTCTTTAGTTACTGGCTTACGCTCTTTAGCTATTACAGTTTTTCACTCTTCCTGTAGCTTTTTACCTTGTTCTGAAATAACATGGCCCAAGCAACAGACTTGTTTCAGTACCCGCGAAAATTTTTATAGTTGGTTTTATACTTTCCTTTGCTTCACATTTTAGCAGATATTGTTTTATCCTTGGGCTGTATTGTTATTTAGGAACTATTTTAACTGGATCTACAGTTGTCAACAGTCCTACATCAATTCTTCCTGTAGACCACAAAGCATTTGGAATATCTTTGAAATCATTTTCATCAAATTGTGATAGCAAAAAATGCTGAGTTATTTTAACACATGTTAAATCTTGAATCTGGGGTTTTACATCGAACAGAATTTTATAAGGGTGTTTCCGTAGTTGAAACAGATAGACATGGAGCAGAGATGATAAGCATGTTGCATAAAACACAGAAGGATTTAGTTGCAATGCCATTACATGTAATATTCGTACAACCTTCATTCCCCCCAGGGGGGAAAAATTGCAATGCCTAATTTTCCATCAAGTCTCGTCCTAACAGATTAATAGGGTGAGTTGGTGATATTACTACAAAAACATGCAACCTTCAACATTTTTCCTGTTTGAAGGTCTTCCATTTCTATTGCCCTTGACATCCATCCCTAGGATGTTTGACCATTTGCTGATTTTACAAAAATTAGCATTTTAGATGGTTTTAGCATTTACATTATCATTAACAGAAGTATTACAGGCTCCTGAATCGCATATAAGTCTAACTGCCTGTCCATTAATTGCTAGAACTATTCATGTTTTTTTCTTTTTTAAATGCATTTAATATCCCCCATGCTCCATACACCTCTACAATTGCAAAACCAACTAATTTCTTTCCGGAAGCTGACCCATCCACATAAAAATTTATATAACCCTCCTTTGGTTCATCTTTTCCCCCGGGTGGTTAGATCCAGGGAATAAAATGCTTTTGGGAATGAGCCTGAATGTATCACGTGTGTCAGCTGCTTCAAGCTCTGGTGTAACTTCCCCTTGCAGCATAAAATCTTTTAAACTCCCAATCCTTTGTCTGTAGGGACCAGCACTAATTGCAATTTCCTTAACAAATCTCTGCCTAATAAATTAACTGGATAGTCTGGGCTTAACACAAAATCAGCTTCCGACGTGAATCCCTCTTCATCGGTGACCAATTGTTTTTCAGAAATGCGCTGAACCACCATTTTCCCATCAGCAGAGACTACAGTGATCCATTTTGGTCCCTCTTTAATCTGAAGTAATTCATCCCTCAGGACAGATTTATTGGCTGCGTTGTAAAGAGATAGTAAACCTTACTATCTCGAGAACAACACAGAGTCCCAAACTCAAACGCACAGAATACTTAGATGCCATATCTGTCAACAAGACTTGGTCTCGTTAAATATTCTTGCGATTACAGCTGTAACTTAAATGGTCCCAGACCAACTTTTGATCAAAATCTTTAGGCCTACCCTTTGTCATGTAGATCAGTCCTCAGGGAGTTGTCACCAGGATGCCCAGGGCAGGGCTGGACCAAACTGGCCCCGTCCGGCGAAGGGGGGACAGCTGTCAACAGATTCTTGGCCTTGGTCCCACACTGTCCTGGACAATTGGATCTTGACTCCCGGGTTTCGGCACCAAAAATGTTGGGTTCAAAAATGTAGGTTTGTAAAAGAAAAACTGAAATTCACAGTAAGTCTTTTATTAACAGAACATAACACATGGTTACAAACAGAGTATTGTTCTGACAGAACAGTTGATCAGGTCATAAGACAGGATGCTCCATGACTGAATCACAAGGCAGGGTGGTCTCCTGACTGAATCACAAGACAAAGTGAAGCATCTACTTGCTCAAATATTTCATAAGCACTCACAGACATGAATTTTATAATCATCATTGAATAAACAGTAACCTGTGTAATGTTCTGTCACAACTAACACATTTGCTACACCTTTAGAGTCTGGCTCTATCTGCAAAAAGTCAATACAGACTAAATCCATAGGGCCATTGCTTGTTATTTGATTCAAAGGAAAGGTATGATGAGGGAGCGTCTTCCTGGCGATGCATCTACCACAGGTTTGAATGTACTGCTCAACCTCAGCTGCCATCCGTGGCCAATAGAATCTTTCTTTGACCAGTTCAACGGTGCACTCTACTCCCATGTGACCACATTCATAATGTAGAGATCTCAACACCATTGAATGATATCTTGCTGGTAATACAAGTTGTTTGATTTGTTTTCCACACATCTTTTCTTTTTCCCGGTAGAGTAATCCATTCTTTAACTCCAACTCGTGTCTTTCACGTAGAAGCAACAAAGTTTCAGGTGAGTCATTTGTTGAGTGAGTCAGTTCTTTATTATTTTTCAGCGCTTTCTTTACTGGTCCAATTGTTGGGTCCATATCTTGTGACGCCTGGATGTCTTGCAGACTCAGCAGCTCAATGGTGTTAAGGCTGAGGTTCACTGGGAACATGTAGGCTTCTGGCACAGCTGCAGCAGGAGCTCCCAGCTGATCTACCAACCTGTCAGGCACATCTACCTTTTCAATCATGCAAGCTTACTTGCAAAAAGCTTTGATGCCAGCAGATGGAAGACTATTCCACTCTTTGATCTCCTCAGTTGTTTACTGTCGAGACAACAAATCTGCATCGATGTTGTGCCTCCCAGGACGATACTGGATGGTGAAATCATAGGTGGAAAGGGCAGTGAGCCAACGATGTCCAGAGTTTAGCAGAGGTCAACACATAAGTCAATGGGTTGTTGTCAGTTCTAGCAATGAATTTAGCTCCATACAAGTAATCATGGAACTTGTCTACAACAGCCCATTTCAATGCCAGAAATTCCAGTTGATGGACTGGATAATTGTGTTCTGAATCTTTAAGCTTGCGTCTTAGCCCTTCAGGATACTCCTGGTTCAGGACAGCACCCAGTCCATTCATACTGGCGTCCACATGTAAGATATATGTCTTTGTAGGGCCAGCAAATGCCAACACAGGGGCATTGATCAAACAGTCGCTTATCCGCTCAAACGCCTGCTGGCAGGCGGCTTGAGTCCAACGTTCTCCAAAAGGTTCTGATGGCTTGAAATAGACGTTACTTTGTCCAACACTCTTTCTGCACTTTGGATCTTGCAATGTGGGAGCATAACCCTTTGTTAGCTCAGAGAGGGGACGAACAATAGCAGAATAATTTGCAATAAATCACCGATAATAACTGCTGAATCCGAGGAAGGACCTCAACGGTTTCAGGTGAGTGGGTTCTTTCCAGTGTTTTACCACCTCCACTTTGTCTGGATCAGTAGCTATTCCACTAGCAGAAACAATGTGTCCCACATACTGTACTTCACCTCAGGCTGACAGAATTGACATTTGTCAATAGAAACCTTTAAACCAACCTCTTCCAGTCGATCCAATACTTTCAGTAGACGCTGCTCATGCGCTTCAAGGATTTTCCCAAAAATGATTATGTCATCCAAGTACACAAGAGCTTCAAGAAGATGCATATCTCCAACAGCTTTCTCCATTAAGCGCTGAAATGTTGCGGGCGCTCCAGTTATTCCTTGTGGCATGCGTTCAAATTGATAAAACCCAAGGGGGTAACCGTGTCCACAGCAAACATCTCCACCACAACAGTCCCAACTGGGATGGAAGTTGTCTTTTTGGACTCATTTTGAATGAGCACAGTGCAACTTTTGTCTACGTCAGTATCTGGGAGCACACCAGGCCGTACCAACAGACCTGCCGGGAGTAACAGAGCAGTGGGTGCATCAATCAGTATGAGGTCTTTGCCTGGATCAATCTGTTTTTCCACTATGCAGGTGGCATAGCATTTGGCACCTGGAGTGATAGAGAGTAGACCTGGCCCTTTCCACTTTATCTGTCCCAAGATTTCATTTTCTGCTGTTGGCTTCCATGCTTTGACCGGTGCATACACCGACTAGATTCTTGGGGAGTGAACAGTTTTTTTTATCACCCTTTGTCTTCACCAGTTCCCTTAGGCGACGGAACAGAGATGTGTTTGTTCAAACCAGTACAGGGGTTTGTTGTTGGTTTCTTGGCTCAGGACAAATTAAGGCGAGCACTTCTACTCTGCCTTTCACACCAGTGATCTCCTCTGAAAACTCCATCTCTACAACAACATAGCCTTTGTAAGGATACTCGGCATCCGAGAGGCCCCAGAGTCCAAGGCCAGCAAGGGGTTTTATCGGGATATCAGAAAGATGTTTGTTATACCAGTTTTCAAATATAATAGTCACATTGTCTATTAGAGCTTCACAGACCACATCATTAACTTTGATGGTGTGAATAAATTATGGCCCTACAAGACCCTCAGGTAAGTCTGTGTTGTGTTCTGGGACTTCAAACCTTGTTAATTTTAGCTACACACTGTTCCTCACCTGTGATTTTTTTAGGGTTGTCTTTGCTGGGTGAAGGGGTAACTCGCACCAAGCGTATGAGCTTTCTGATGACTTTCTGAAAATCCTTAGGAGCAGTACATCTAGTAGCTATGCGGCAATTTTCGCCACAGCGATAACAGAAGAACTCGTTACTGTCTTTGGGAGAGGAGCCTCTGGAATGAGTGGGCTTGTGACCTGGAGCTACTTTGCATCTGTAAGGTTGCTGTGTGTGCTCTTGTGAGGGGTCTGTAGTGTATTTTACAGTCATTGCACACATTTTGTTTTCTAAGGCTTTCACTTGCTTTCTTAGTGATTGCAGTTCACTCTTTGCTTCATGTTTTTGGTTTTGTTTCTCTTTAGGATCATTAATGGACTCATCGGTGAGTGGCTGAGCTGTCTGCTCTAACTGTGCTCTCAACTCTTGGATCTGAGCTTGAAGTTCAATCCTGGAGGGTGAGGAGTGTTCTTTCTCTTTTTCGGCTTGAATAGTGCGCACACGTTGGGGACGCAGGTGTGACACTTGGCTTTGTCTGGCTGACTGGCGACTTTCCTCTTCCATCACTTCTCTAAACAGGTTCAAAAATGTAGGAGGATTACTGCTCCTTTCCCTTATTTTCAACTGCAGCAACATGAGTTCAGAGGTGTGTCGGGTTCATTTTCTTAAGAAGAACTGAAATACAGACTCATCGATATAATTCCTGCAGGAAGGAGAGACAGTTAAACCCCAGACTCAAACATACTGTCTCCCACTGGCCCTCCTCTGCAGAGCGTTTATTAACAGAACATGACGTATGGTTACAAACAGAGTATTGTTCTGACAAAACAATTAAATTAATCAGTTCATGAAGACAGAATGCTCCATCAGGATGACAAGGCAGGATCATGGATCATGAGACAGGAGTGGAGCATCTCCTTGCACAAATGTTTCATAAGCACACATTAATTTTATAATCACCATTGAATAAACCTGACAAGGTGGACCCTCTAAGGTGGACTGCTCTAAACGAGCGCTGTTTGCAGTGCTGACAGATAAACCCCCTCCTTGCACTACTTTGACAAGAGATCTCTCTATTCTTCGTAGGAACACTCATCAGGAAGTTGGCGGAGGGCTCTAAAAGACAGATATTGTTCTTCTGGGGACTCAACTGTACCAAAAATGCTCACTATAGCCTTTATGTACTCATGTGGACTAGCATCAGGTTGAGTCAAACGCACAGCCTGAATAATTTCAAAAGCTGGTCTCTTGAGACTTTCTAGGATCCGGCGTTGTTTCTCTTTGTCCGAGCACTCTCCTTCCTCTACTAAGAGTGTCGCTTGCTCCAGCCAATTGTCCAAGGATTCCTCTCCAGCGGGAGTGGGACTAATCCCTGAATATGTCCGCAGACGTCTGTATGGGTGGGTGTTGGGATATTTGTTTGCTCTGCTCATAACATCACCGACTGCACTGATAATGTCTTCAGGATTGCTATTACCCTCTTTGGTGGGTGAATATAGACTCTGGATGTCCTCCAGGGTTCTCCCTTCACTTTGTAAAAAGGTGAGCAACTTATCTTCAAAGTTATCAGTCTGAGGCTCTGAGTACCAAACAGTTTTACAACCACTTCCTTCATTTATAGGCCTTATCTCAGGTGGGATTTTAGATGGGTCAATCTCTTCACAACACTCGCATAACACCAGACATTTTTGTTGAGGGTGAAACATTTTCCCTCTAACTGTAACTTTTCCCAATGCTTTAATGGTCTCAGCTGTGTTTTCAATGTCTTCCCTTGAAGGAGCTTTAGGCACTCCATATAACAAGAGAGCATGCTTTTAGTCTACTGCTTCTCCTATGCACCAGTTAATTAGCTTACGTTGTGATGGATTGCTTGTTTGTGCTGCCATCGAAAAAAGTTTGTTTGAAATACTTTTAATCTGTACGTTATAAAAAAATACTCTAAAGTTGTGGGGTCAAATTACTTTTTGGTTATCTTAGGTTAAATACATCCCAGCGGTGCCTCCATTTTATATAGCCCTCTTTTACTCACCAATTAATTGAGTGGGCTCTGGGTTCTATCAATCTTATTTTCTTTAAAATGTATGTCGTTGATCTGTACACTATTCAGATTTAGTATTGCACACTTAATATTAAACTAAGGAGTTGCAGACTAAATAATCACTGTACACAAAGTATAACGTGTTAACATTACCCGTCCCTTTATTGAGAAAAATAAAAACACAAATAAGAAGGGGTTAAAATAATAACTTTTGAACCTTATTTTTTAAAAGAAAAACAAACACAAACCCAAAAGTAAAACACCCACAATGGGTTAATCCAAATTTACAGTAAAATATTTCTTTAAAAAAAATAAAAACTATAGACTAATCCTAAAGCCAGCAAACCTCAACTTTAGCAGGCCTGTTCTGATGCTTGTGATGAGGGGAAAAAAAGGAATACCTGGTGGAAGATGATGTAAAAATCCTACAGAAATGCTCTGCTCTGTTCAGTCCTCGTCTCCAGCGGGAAAGAAAAAAAATACTGGGACTCGCAGTCACAGCTCCAACCATGTGCGTAATCCACAAACGGTCACAAACTTTTCATCCGTGTCTCCAACGGTGCCAGAGGTCCTCTGAGCGCTTCCTGGTGGATCAGAGTACTATCTGGGTCCAAACTCTCTTGTCTGGTTGAGTACCGGTCCTATGCAAGCTCCTACATCCAGGTGAATAAGCGAACGGCAGCCTATATCCCATTAGGGAGCTGCTAATGGTAAGCTAACGGCTAGAAAACAGTCCCGCAAGCTTCGAGTAGAAGCTCTGCTGTCTTCTACCCTGGACTTAACCAACTGTACTTCTTGTGGGTTATCGTAGGGACAACCCACGGCAACAATAACCGTCTAAAATCTTGAATAAGTGAACATCACCTTGGAGATATGGACTTAAAGTCAGCCGAACCGGTGCTGATTTCTTTTTCCCTGCTGCGCTCTCTCAACACCTGTGATACCTTCAAAAACCTTCTTCTGTGTAGGAAATTACACTTCTCACATGAAACCTTCCTAAAATGAAATAAAACTGTGGAAACAGATGTTTTAAACACATGAACATTTTAAATAAATCTAGAAGATTGTATTTAACCCT
>NW_015150980.1:585518-587607 GCF_000732505.1 Cyprinodon variegatus | reverse complement strand
TTCCCCATACTGATGCTCGGTTTGAACTGCAGGAGATTGTCTTGACCATGTCTACATGCCTAAATGCACTGAGTTGCCGCCATGTGATTAGCTGCTTAGAAATTAAGTGTTACCGAGCAGTTGGACAGGTGTACCTAATAAAGTGGCCGGTGAGTGTATAATGCAATAAAAAAGAAGAAAAAAAAATTCCATTATATGGAGGCTCTCTCTGTTTTGCCATTTTACGTTCACTTCACATTGCTTATTATCATTTCAATCTGAAAAACTCTCACTAAGTCTATTAGAAGAAATTTATTAAAACAATTACTTGGTCTTTTGCGCTCAAACCTCGGCAGGAAACATAGCGCTTAATTTTGATAGATATGCATGAACAGGAGTAAAAAATAGTGCTGTTTCCCACCAGGCCTGAATCTGATGGTGGAGTGGAGGTAGATGGTCAGTCTGTAGACTGCTGGTTAGTGAGACTGTATGCTGAGCTCTATGGGGAGATCCAGTGGATCGCGTGAGCTGATACTAGAGCTTCACTCAGGGACCTGGAAAATGGAAGTCCAGTTGGATAACACAGGTTGAGAGAACAAGCATGAAGCGACAGTGGAGAGGAAAAACTCCCTGTTGGGAAGAAACCTCTGGCAGAACCAGGCTCAACATGGCGGTCTTCTGCCGAACCGGTTGAAATGAGACGCGGAATGCAGTAAGAGTCAGGGAGGAATGACACTCTGATGAAGCGTTAGCTGCAATGGTGGAGGAGGGGCTGGAGGTGGGTTGAAATGGTGTCATCTGAATGAAGTCACACAACGCGTCCACAGCCTGTGCACAGGAGCACACAAGTGGATCAGAGGCCTTTTAAGATGAACTTTGGATGCTGATTGGCTTTCATGGAGGTGTGGTTCAGAGCTGATTGCTGTGTCCTAGGTTGATTTAAGAGAGCAAAAAGAGGATAAAGAATCATTTGACTAAAGGTTATTGGTTCTTGATTAAGCAAATCATTAAAAAATAACATTATTTGGCCAAATAATGTTTTATTCACCTCATGGATTTGCATTGTGAATTGGTCTGAAAAAAAATCCAATTTCTCTAAACTAGTGAAAAGCTAATTTGATCATATCCCAGATCTTCCAGAAAAACTTTGGTTTTCAAACACAAGATCCACCTTAAACTGTAATATGGTTTTCAACCATGTTCCACTTCCACTTTTTACATAGTAATTTAGTTTAGTTCAGTTTCACTAGTTTTACTTAAGAGTTTTAACCTGAAATATGTTTGACTTGGAGCTGAATGATTTTTGTTAATGAACTCATATTTTGAACAGAAGTTGTGGTGAATTTATTCCATGTATGTGCAGAATCACCTGTTTGACCATGAATAGTGCTAGAATCACTCTTTCATTTATTGTTCTAACACATAGCTAGTAGGGCGTGTGTCATAAACACTATACTATCTGATTAATAATGATAAGATATCTACCACCCGTACCAGGGAGGGCAATAAACATCTTAAAGTGAAATATAAATTCCCATCTGGCTGGGAATTGAATAGAATATAAATCCACAACATTAATATGGCATTCAACACCGATCAATATATAATATAAAATCCCAACACAGTGAACAAAGTAATTGGTTGGATCCTGAACACTGAGGGAAAGCAGGCCACTATCACAGAAGTTAAACACAGCCAACTTAGGCTTGGAACCCGAGTTTTAACAGGAGGAGGTTGTAGTTGAGCCCTGAGGCAGGTACTGATCTAAATAGAATCCAGAGTTTCAGGAACTTGGCAACCTTGACACAAGGGAACCTTTCAAGTCCCATTTTTACGTGACACATCATTTAAAACAGGTCCTCTTATTTGCTTACTGTAAACCTTTCAACTGCCAGATATGTAAAAGTAGTTAAACAAGTATTGTACTTACAGTCATGGGAAAAGACAAGCAATCCTCATGACAAAGCTGTTATTTAAAAAAGCTGACTTTTTTTTTTTTGGTCAATGTTCACCTAGAAAACAGTTTACTCAATTACATGTATACAACATAAATTATCCCCTTTTCTTTTACTCAGTAAAAAAAACAAACAGGAAATATTTAGAACACCTT